>NC_069500.1:1415734159-1416034159 GCF_027579735.1 Bombina bombina
AGCAGAAGAGATGACCAAAAGAAATAACACTTTCCAAGAAAGTAGTTTAATGTCCAAAGAATGCATAGGCTCAAATGGAGGAGCCTGCAAAGCCTTCAAAACTAAATTAAGACTCCAGGGAGGAGAGATTGATTTAATGACAGGCTTGATATGAAGCAAAGCCTGCACAAACAATGAATATCAGGAAGTTTAGCAATCTTTCTGTGAAATAAAACAGAAAGAGCAGAGATTTGACCTTTCAAGGAACTTGCAGACAAACCTTTATCCAAACCATTCTGAAGAGACTGTAAAATTCTAGGAATTCTAAAAGAATGCCAAGATAATTTATGAGAACACCATGAATTGTAAGTCTTCCAAACTCGATAATAAATCTTTCTAGAAACAGATTTACAAGCCTGCAACATAGTATTAATCACTGAGTCAGAGAAACCTCTATGACTAAGCACTAAGCATTCCATCTCCATACCTTCAAATTTAATGATTTGAGATCCTGATGGGAAAACGGACCTTGAGATAGAAGGTCTGACCTTAGTGGAAGTGGCCAAGGTTGGCAACTGGACATCCGGACAAGATCCATAAACCAAAACCTGTGAGGCCATGCTGGAGCTACCAGCAGCACAAATGATTGCTCCATGATGATCTTGGAGATCACTCTTGGAAGAAGAACTAGAGGCAGGAAAATATAAGCAGGTTGATAATACCAAGGAAGTATCAATGTGTAACATATCTCAGCCTAATATCACTGTCCCTTTAAGACTGCCTTCCCTGCTTCTGACAATCATGCTGATTTGGGCAGTATTTGCATTCAGCTTGCCTGCCTGATTAATCATTCATGCACCTGATTTCCTCAGCCTCTTTTTAAGTCTTCTCAGGCCTAATGTGCTTTGCATTAACTTTGAAGTTGTGATCCTGAACAGAGGTCTGTGACTGTCTCCTGCATGAATTCAACCAAGTTATTGAAGCTACAGCCTTTCCTATGTCCTATGCTTAAAATCATCAAATCGCAAGTATCCAAATAATTCCATTTTTGTTACCTGGACACTGCTACTTAAACTCTGAACGTTATTATAAATCAAGTATACTTTTGGTTATCATCACACTCTAATTATAACAACAGCATCTTACTCAGAACTTTAAAACTATTCTCTGCAAAAAGTTGTCATAGCTGAAATATCCTTCTACAAATATGTTAACATATTCAGAACTCTGCATCTATGTGTTCAGTTAAAAGCTTTCATGTGATTCTCCAATATATGCACAAACAGTAACTGATGCCTTAAACTTTCAACTTGACTAAACCTGTGCTGCTCTGCTTATTACTGACATACAGCTATATATAATATTATGTATGTGAACCTGCAACAAACCTTAGTTTGCATATATATGCACAAACAGTAATTAATGCATAAAAGTTGCAACTTGTCTATCACCTGTGCTTCTCTGCTCAATTCTGACATACTGCTCTATATAATATTATGTACTGTGAACATGCAACAAACCTTAGTTTGCATCTAAGTGTCAATCTTCTACCAGTTTACTCTAAATCCTGAACATTCCACATTGCTATATTTTTCTCTCATTAAATCCTGCAGCTACTCCTATTAAGTAACTATAAGTCACAGTGAAGTCAGAATATATTGTATACAAATTTTGCACTCTCCATTTATTCTACAATAACTTCTAGCAACTATGAATCACAGAATATCATCTATTCACGTCCAGGATACTCCTCCCCGGGTCAGGGGTCTTCAAATCCCTACCACTGCCCCGAGGGTCTGTGTCCTGAGCGCATGTACACCGGATCATGAGACAATGCATCTACTGCTTCCGCCTGAGGATCCCTGGACCTGGACAGGTACCTGGGAAGTTTTTTGTTTAGATGAGATGCCATCAGATCTATTTCTGGAAGCCCCCACATCTGAACAATTTGAGAAAACACATCTGGGTGGAGAGACCATTCTCTCGGATGTAAAGTCTGACGACTGAGGTAATCCGCTTCCCAATTGTCTATACCTGGGACATGAACCGCAGAAATTAGACAGGAGCTGGATTCCGCCCAAACAAGTATCTGAGATACTTCTTTCATAGCTTGAGGACTGTGAGTCCCATCCTGATGATTGACATATGCCACAGTTGTGACATTGTCTTTCTGAAAACAAATGAACGGTTCTCTCTTCAACAGAGGCCAAAATTGAAGAGCCCTGAGAATCGCACGGAGTTCTAAAATATTGATTGGTAATCTCGCCTCTTGAGATTACCAAACTCCTTGTGCTGTCAGAGATCCCCAAACAGCTTCCCAACCTGAAAGACCTGCATCTGTTGTGATCACAGTCCAAGTTGGACGGATGAAAGAGGCCCCTAAAATTATGCGATGGTGATCTAACCACTAAGTCAGAGAAAGTCAAACATTGGGATTTAAGAGTATTAATTGTGATATCTATATCTTGTATAATCCCTGCACCATTGGTTCAGCATACAAAGCTGGAGAGGTCTTATATGAAAACGAGCAAAGGGGATCGCGTCCGATGCTGCAGTCATGAGACCTAAAACTTCCATGCACATAGCTACTGAAGGGAATGACTGAGACTGAAGGTTCCGACAGGCTGCAACCAATTTCAAATGTCTCTTGTCTGTTAGAGACAAAGTCATGGACACTGAATCTATCTGGAAACCTAAAAAGGTTACCCTTGTCTGAGGAATCAAGGAACTTTTTGGTAAATTGATCCTCCAAACATGTCTTCGAAGAAACAACACTAGTTGATTCGTGTGAGATTCTGCAGAATGTAAAGACTGAGCGAGTACCAAGATATCGTCCAAATAAGGAAACACAGCAATACCCCGCTCTCTGATTACAGAGAGTAGGTCACCTAGAAACTTTGAAAAGATTATTGGAGCTGTCGCTAGGCCAAAAGGAAGAGCAACAAATTGGTAAAGCTTGTCTAGAAAAGAGAATCTCAGGAACTGATAATAATCTGGATGAATTGGAATATGAAGATATGCATCCTGTAAGTCTATTGTGGACATATAATGCCCTTGCTGAACAAAAGGCAGAATAGTCCTTATAGTCACCATTTTGAAAGTTGGCACTCTTACATGTCGATTCAAAATCTTTAGATCCAAAAATGGTCTGAATGAATTATCTTTCTTTGGGGCAATGAATAGATTTGAATAAAACCCCAGACCCTGTTCCTGAAATGGAACTGGCATGAATACCCCTGATAACTTCAGGTCTGAAACACACTTCAGAAAAGCCTGAGCCTTTACTGGGTTTACTGGAATGCGTGAGAGAAAATTTTTTCTCACAGGCGGTCTTACTCTGAATCCTATTCTGTACCCCTGAGAGACAATACTCTGAATCCAATGATTTTGGACCGAATTGATCCAAACATCTTTGAAAAATTTTAATCTGTCCCCTACCAGTTGAGCTGGAATGAGGGCTGCACCTTCATGCGGATTTGGGGGCTGGTTTCAATCTCTTAAATGGCTTGGATTTATTTCAGTTTGAAGAAGGTTTCCAATTGGAAGCAGATTCCTTGGGGGAAGGATTAGGTTTCTGTTCCTTATTTTGACGAAAGGAACGAAAACGGTTAAAAGCTTTAGATTTACCCTTAGGTTTTTTTATCCTGAGGCAAAAAACCTCCCTTCCCCCCAGTAACATTTGAAATTATTGAATCCAACTGAGAACCAAATAATTTATTACCTTGGAAAGAAAGAGATAGCAATCTAGATTTAGAAGTCATATCAGCATTCTAAGATTTGAGCCACAAAGCTCTTTTAGCTAAAATAGCTAAAGACGTAGATTTAGCATCACAAATTAAATTATTAGCATGTTGAATCAACTTAACAATGCTAGACAAATCATGATCCGATACTTGTTGCACTAAAGTATTCAACCAAAAAGTTGAAGCAGCTGCAACATCAGCCAAAGAAATTGCAGTCCTAAGAAGATGACCTGAATATAAATAAGCTTTCCTTAGATAAGATTCAAGTTTCCTATCTAAAGGATCTTTAAAAGAAGTACTATCTTCCGTAGGAATAGTAGTACGTTTAGCAAGAGTAGAAATAGCCCCATCAACTTTGGGGATCTTTTCCCAAAACTCCAATCTAACTTCTGGCAAAGGATACAATTTTTTAAACCTTGAAGAAGGAATAAAAGAAGTACTAGGCCTATTCCATTCCTTAGAAATAATATCAGAAATAGCATCAGGAACTGGAAAAACCTCTGGAATAACCACAGGAGGTTTATAAACAGAATTTAAATGTTTACTAGTTTGAATATCAAGAGGACTAGTGTGACGAAACAAGGTTATCCAACCCTGCGCCAGTCACTTATTTGACACAGAAAGGGTTATCACTCGCCCCTCCTTTTGTGACGAACCAAGGTTATCCAACCCTGCGCCAGTCACTTATTTGGCACAGAAAGGGTTATCAGCCCCCTTTTCTGTCACCAAAAGGTCACAATCTAGCCACACCAGGCAAGCTTGTGATTCAGTTTAGTGGGTGCAAGAGTTAACCGCACTCCCTTAATCTGTACTAGACGTAAGAGAAATGCCCAACACTCCCTTTTAATGCCACCCACAATAAACAATCAATCCTATAGCTCAAATACTGCCACAACTTAAAATTTATTAAAGGGAAAATCCTAAGGAAAAACCCAGACTCTACACATTAACTCTAGAAATACAATTTAGCAGAAAATAACCTAAATTATACAGTTCTAATATTCCAGTCCCTTTCAGTAATGTGGTTCAATTATTAGACAAAGGCCAAACTTAATAAAGGAATTATTTATTATGCCAAAAATATTATGCACAATGCATTATTAATAAAAAGTTGTTACAAATAAAATTACACACGCAAACAGTGTTTTAAAATAAAAAGGAGAAAAACAGAATTGAATACTTTCCTAGTTTTCAAGCTCTGTGCCCGGGGATGGCATGAAAATGATGGCCCCTTACTTCTGTACAGCAGCTCCCCTTGTAAGAATGACAATCTTATTGTTAAAAAATAAGATTCTTAAACCTACTTTTCAGAGATCAGGTTGCTTAACCACACCCTCCTGGGCGGGCTAAGAAACCCCCTGTCTTTATAACACCTTCAATAGACTAATTTCTTGCCTGAAATTATACAATCCAGTATAATTTCTGCTAGGTAAGAAATTTCTATATTTACATATCTAGAACCTTTTAGTTTTATTGGGAGAATCGGTTTGATATCAAATATGCCATAGGTTGTCATATTTACCTTCCTTTAGGTTATAACAGTTTTAACCCACATATGTACATAATATACCAATGTCCTGTCAGTGACCTGGTCAGTTTTTGTAATGAAGGGCCTGTTTTGCATCAGGCATTCTATTGACAGCTTAAGCCATAAACGTTATCCTGTGTATCTCTGTGACTAAGAGCTTCAGTGACTTTATGACTCAATGCATACACACTAATATTTGGTGGCTATTTAGGAAATAGGCCTGGCAGTTCAAAGAAAACACAAGTTACAATTCTTCTTGACAACAAATAACTGTTTTGGAGTTCAAGCTACACAAAGTTAACTCCTTAGCAGCTGAATTCTGAGATATTCGTGACACCTCCCCCAATAAGAGACGCAAAAGGGGGTGGATACAAGCCACTCCCGATGCGTATCAAAGGGGACACTCCTCCTAGCATGACAGACCATCAGCATTACCATGCATACTGCCCTTTTTATGTTGTCTGGTAAACTCATGTTGTTGTAGAGCTAGGCTCCACCTGAGGAGTTTACCATTTGTAACCAGTGTAAGGGGTTGTGGTCAGTTATCACTGTAAACTGGCGCCCATACAGATAAGGCTGTAGCTTTTGCAAGGCCCAAACTATAGCAAGGCACTCTTTTTCCACAGTGGCATATGCCACTTCTCACGGGAGTAGTTTCCTGCTGAGGTACACAATGGGGTGCTCCTCACCTTTCTTATCCACCGGACTCAGCACAGCCCCTAGCCCATAGTTAGAAGCATCTGTTTGCACTATGAATCTCCTGTGGAAATCAGGGGCCTGTAGTACAGGGGAGGCCGTAAGGGCAATTTTCAGTAAATTAAAAGCCCTGTCACACTCAGGGGTCCATTTGACTGTTAGAGGTAGGCTTTTCTTTGTAAGGTCTGTTAGGGGTTTGGCTATGGTACTATAGTGGGGCAAAAACTTTCTATAGTACCCTGCGGTACCCAGGAAGGACATAACCTGTTTCTTTGTCTTAGGGGTGGGCCAGGCCATTATGGCTTCAGTTTTACTGGGCTTGGGGCGCAGTACCCCTCCTCCCACCAGGTGACCCAAGTACTGGACCTCTCCCATGCCCAGCTGACACTTATCTGGTTTTATAGTTAGCCCAGAGGTGGCTATTCGGTCCAAGACACTGGCTAAATGTGTAAGGTGTTCCTCCCAGGTATCAATGAACACGGCAATATCATCCAGGTATGCAACAGCTTGCCCCTCTAGCCCCTCCAATAAGTGGTTAACTAGCCGCTGGAATGTGGCAGGGGCATTTTTCATCCCAAAGGGCATCACTTGGAATTCATATAACCCAAAAGGAGTGATAATGGCAGATCTCTCTTGTGCTTCTGGGGTCATAGGGATCTGCCAGTATCCCCTGCTAAGATCCATGATACTCAGAAACTTGGCCCCTGCTAGCCTGTCCAGTAGCTCATCTATGCGAGGCATAGGATAAGCATGAAATTCAGTCACCAAGTTTAGCTTTCTGTAATCTACACAGAACCTAGTGGTTTTGTCCTTTTTGGGGACTAGTACCACTGGGGAGGCCCAGGGGCTGTGGGACTTACAAATCACTCCAAGATCTAGCATCTCCTCTATATCCCTTTTTAAGTGAGCACTGACCTGCAAGGATACCCTGTAAGCTGTTTGTCTGAGGGGATGGTGATTCCCAGTATCTACATGATGTGTGAATAGGTGTGTCCTGCCAGGCTTCCCTGTGAACACGCTGTAGTAAGGCCTAAGCACCTCAGACAGCTGATGCCGCTGATCCCAGTTAAGTGGGCACTAATCTGGGCAGCTTCTAGGGTGTTGTTTTTCCTGGTGGGGGCCAGTAAATCAACAAGAGGGTCAGTCTCATGCTCTTCTCCAGGCAAACTACACACAGTTAACACGGTGGGTTCTCTGTCATAATAAGCTTTTATCATATTTATATGATAGATTTTTTGCCTTTTACCCTCCTCATCCAGAGACACCACATAGTTCACATCATTCATCCACTTTAGGATAGTAAATGGACCCTCCCAGGCAGCCTGTAATTTGTTCTGTCTCATGGGTATTAAAACAAGCACTTTCTGTCCCACATCATACACTCTCTCTCTGGCATTCCGGTCATACCACTGCTTCTGCTTAGACTGGCAGCCTTTAGGTTTT
Organism: Bombina bombina; assembly: GCF_027579735.1. Lineage (NCBI taxonomy): Eukaryota > Metazoa > Chordata > Amphibia > Anura > Bombinatoridae > Bombina > Bombina bombina. The sequence goes on from NC_069500.1 coordinate 1,415,741,549, forward strand.
CCTGTACCTCCCCCACTAGGCTATGCATTCTGTCCCTGAACCTTATCACATAGTCTACTACTGAGGTCTCTTGAGCACCCAATTTCCCTTCCCATCCCTCCCTGATCAGATCAAGGGGGCCATGCACTCTGCGTCCATATAGGAGTTCAAAGGGGGAGAAACCAGTGGATTCCTGGGGCACCTCTCAATAAGCAAATAGGAGGTGTGGCAGGTAACGCTCCCAGTCCTTTCCCTGTGACTCCACAAAGGTTTTAAGCATCTGCTTCAGGGTTCTATTAAACCTTTCACACAAGCCATTGGTCTGGGGGTGGTATGGGCTAGTCACCAGGTGTTCTACCTGCACCTTTTTACATAGACTCTGCATCAGGCCAGACATAAATTGCGTGCCCTGATCAGTTAGCATTTCCTTAGGGAAACCTACCCTTGCAAAGATACCCAATAAAGCACCAGCCACTTTATCAGCTCTGATAGATGACAGGGCCACTGCCTCTGGGTAGCGGGTCGCATAATCCACTACCGTCAGAATGAATCTTTTCCCTGAACTGCTGGTGATACCTAGGGGCCCTACTATATCCACAGCCACCCTCTCAAAGGGCTCAGTCACTATGGGGAGGGGAATTAAAGGGGCACATCCCACCTCTCCAGGTTTCCCCACTTTCTGACATGCAGGACAGGAGCGACAATAATTAGCAACATCAGTACCCATCCCCGGCCAATAAAAGTGATGGGACAACCGGGCTTTGGTTCTCTGTACCCCTAGATGTCCTGCCATAGGAATTTCATGGGCCAATCCCAACAATTGCACTCTAAACCGTTTAGGTACCACTAACTGTCTCTCAGCTAGCCAGGGATCCTGTCCCTCCACTGGAAGGACTCCCGGTACAACCTCCCTTTATCCCAGTACACTCTCTCTTTATCAGAGTCAGCAGGCAGATGCCTAGCTAGGTCCCTTAGCTTCCCTAGTGTGGGATCGGTTCCCTGGGCCTGCTGAAAATCCTGACTCTGACCAATTATTAGAGACTGTGCTGTTTGAGGCCCCCCATCTTCCATATCAGTGGTCTCCCCGGGGTCCTCTGGCTGAAGCATCCCTGCTCCTTAATCTGGGCAGACTGCTGTCGGGTCACCACTGATACAGAGTGGCCCTCCCCCTCTGGCACTACTTTCACACACTTCAGGTACTGAGGGACAATTGGTTCACACACCACCAGACTGTCATTCTCATTCAGCTCTCTCTCTCTCTCTCTCTCTGTCAGTGCATCCTTCCACATGTTCACAGGGCACTACAGACATGTCTGGTTCAGGTAAAGGCTGGGTCACACACATACACGGCCCCCCCTCCCCTACAGCACATATCTGGGCATAGTTACACATGGTCTTTTGTACATTTGGGCCCCTATCTTGTTTACCTAGGTCACAGGCATCATGATCAGGTATATACTGTGACAATAATCTACCCAAATCAGTACCAAGCAATACATTTGTAGGAATATTATCTGACACTCCCACATCTCTTAACCCTCTTCCTGCTCCCCAATCTAGATATACTCGTGCCATAGGCACTGCAGGCTGTACTCCCCCAATCCCTTTTACTGCTAGAGTCTTTCCAGGGATAATGTCCTCCGAGCTAACTAGCTCTGGACGCACAATAGTCACTTCTGCACCCGTGTCCCGGAGCCCCAATGTTACCTTATCTCCAACAGTCACAGGTTGTAAGTTCTCATTGGTACTTTCCTCTGGCCGGGTTACAAACAAAACAGAAGATGATAATCCTGAGGAGCGGCCTCCTCCTGCTGATGCTGAAGGTTTCTTCCTCTCTGGGCAGTTAGTGCTCATGTGACCCATTTTTTGACAAGCAAAACACTTGCAAGTATCTCCCTGCCCAGATGCAGCAACCGCCCCTCCTTTCCCAGAGGGAGCAGACACACTGGATAAAGGCACAGCAGTTTTTGTGAAGGGGGGTCATGCAGCAGCTCCTTTACAGGTGGATCCCCCCTTAGAAAAGGATTTCCTCCCATTCTCTGGAGACCTGTTAGCTGTGTAAAAATCAGCCAGCTCGCCAGCTTCCAATGCGGTTATGGGCTTCTGATCTAAAACCCATTCTTGAACTCCGGCTGAGCACAGCTGCATAAATTGCTCCTTCACCATCAAATCTTCCAGCTCCTCCATAGTGGCAACTTTTAATCCTCTGACCCACTGTTTAAAGGCTGTCATCAAGTTCCAAACAGCTGTAATATAGCTCTCTGACAAACCTTTCTGCAGAGAACAGAATTTAATTTGGTACACCTCAGGAGTAAGAGTGTATCTCCTCTGTAGTGCAGCTTTAATGGAATCATAGTCCTGATCAAACTCTGGGGGTAGTTCAGCAAACGCCTCCAGTGCAGGACCTTTCAGGCCAGGGGTAAGGTACTTGGCCCACTGCTCCCTTGGCCACTGGAACTGTCTGCACACTTTCTCAAAGCTACGCAGGAATACATCCACAGCTCCATCTTTTTCCAGGGTGGGAAAATTCTCTGCACGCACTCTGGGATCAGGGGGGTCTCTAGGTTCACTAACAACAGGTGAGACCATCCCTCTCTCCAACCGTGCAAGCTGTAGCTAATACTCTCCGCCTGTCATTCAGCAGCCTGTCTTTCAGCTGCCAGAGCCTCTCTCTCAGCTACAGCAGCCTGTCGTTCATAAAACTTTGTAATCAGTTTCATGTGCAAACTTGCATCCACTGAGCCCATATGTTTAAGAACAGTTTGCAAATAACAGTCCAATGGATCCCCAGATCCTGATGAATCACCGCCCACAGCTGCAGACATCTCTCCTGGGACTTCAACTGGTGTGATTTGGCTGTTATCATGTTCAACAAGAGCTTGTATTAGTAAATCTTTGTTCTTTGAACGTATTGGAATATCCCGCTCCTGGCATAGGAGTATAAGTGCCTCTCTAGATCGCTGCTCGTATGCCTCCATAGCAAAAATAAAATAGAAGAGAAAAACAGAGAATAGGGAAGGGGACTGTTTGCAATGTATGACTATATAATGCACTGAGTTTTAGCCTTTGGAAATTGTAGGAAACAATTTCTTTTAGTAACGGGATTTTCACACTAGCAAATCCACAAGCACTAAAATCTAATAATAAAAAAAATTATCCCACCGCTGCCTACCAATTTGTGACGAACCAAAGTTATCCAATCCTGAACCAGTCACTTATTTGGCACAGAAAGGGTTATCACTCGCCCCTCCTTTTGTAACGAACCAAGGTTATCCAACCCTGCGCCAGTCACTTATTTGGCACAGAAAGGGTTATCAGCCCCCTTTTCTGTCACCAAAAGGTCACAATCTAGCCACACCAGGCAAGCTTGTGATTCAGTTTAGTGGGTGCAAGAGTTAACCGCACTCCCTTAAGCTGTACTAGACGTAAGAGAAATGCCCAACACTCCCTTTTAATGCCACCCACAATAAACTATAAATCCTATAGCTCAAATACTGCCACAACTTAAAATTTATTAAAGGGAAAATCCTAAGGAAAAACCCTGACTCTACACATTAACTCTAGAAATACAATTTAGCAGAAAATAACCTAAATTATACAGTTCTAATATTCCAGTCTCTTTCAGTAACGTGGTTCAATTATTAGACAAAGGCCAAACTTAATAAAGGAATTATTTATTATGCCAAAAATATTATGCACAATGCATTATTAATAAAAAGTTGTTACAAATAAAATTACACACGCAAACAGCGTTTTAAAATAAAAAGGAGAAAAACAGAATTGAATACTTTCCTAGTTTTCAAGCTCTGTGCCCGGGGATGGCATGAAAATGATGGCTCCTTACTTCTGTACAGCAGCTCCCCTTGTAAGAATGACAATCTTATTGTTAAAAAAATAAGATTCTTAAACCTACTTTTCAGAGATCAGGTTGCTTAACCACACCCTCCTGGGCGGGCTAAGAAACCCCCCTGTCTTTATGACCTTCAATAGACTAATTTATTGCCTGAAATTATACAATCCAGTATAATTTCTGCTAGGTAAGAAATTTCTATATTTACATATCTAGAACCTTTTAGTTTTATTGGGAGAATCGGTTTGATATCAAATATGCCATAGGTTGTCATATTTACCTTCCTTTAGGTTATAACAGTTTTAACCCACATATGTACATAATATACCAATGTCCTGTCAGTGACCTGGTCAGTTTTTGTAATGAAGGGCCTGTTTTGCATCAGGCATTCTATTGACAGCTTAAGCCATAAACTTTATCCTGTGTATCTCTGTGACTAAGAGCTTCAGTGACTTTATGACTCAATGCATGCACACTAACATTTGGTGGCTATTTAGGAAATAGGCCTGGCAGTTCAAAGAAAACACAAGTTACAATTCTTCTTGATAACAAATAACTGTTTTGGAGTTCAAGCTACACAAAGTTAACTCCTTAGCAGATCCTGAGATATTCGTGACAACTAGTTTCCTCCATATCCAATGTAATCAACACTTCTTTTAACAAAGAATGAATATACTCCAATTTAAATAAATAAGAGGATTTATCAGTGTCAATATATGAGGCAGGATCTTCTGAATCAGATAGATCCTCATCAGAGAAGGATAATTCAGTATGTTGCTGGTCATTTGAAATTTCATCAACCTTATGAGAAGTTTTAAAAGACCTTTTACGTTTATTAGAAGGCGGAATGGCAGACAAAGCCTTCTGAATAGAATCAGAAATTAAAAAAAAATAATTTACAGGTATATCTTGAGCATTAGATGTTGAGGGAACAGCAACAGGTAATGAACTACTACTGATGGATACATTATCTGCATGTAAAAGTTTATCATGACAACTATTACAAACCACAGCTGGAGGTATAATCTCCACAAGTTTACAACAAATGCACTTAGCTTTGGTAGAACTGTTATCAGGCAGCAGGGATCCAGCAGTGAATTCTGAGACAGGAACAGATTGAGACATCTTGCAAATTTAAGAGAAAAAAACAACATATAAAGCAAAATTATCAATGTCCTTATATGGCAGTTTCAGGAATGGGAAAAAATGCAAACAGAATAGCCCTCTGACATAGAAAAAAAGGCAAGAGGCAAACAGGAATGGGGTCTAAAATAATGAAAATATTTGGCACCAAGTATGACGCACAACAAGCATAAAAACATTTTGCGCCAAAAACATCCGGAAACGACACACTCGCGTCATAGATGATGCAACCTTGTGAAAAGACCCGGCGTCAACTAAGACGCCGGAAATGACGAATTTGCGTCAACGAACGTAACTTTGCGGCAAAAAAAATCTCGCGCCAAGAATGACGCAATAAACTTTAGCATTTTGTGCCTTCACGAGCCTAATTCTGCCCGCAATTTAGAAAAATGACAGTCAATTGAAAAAAGACTACACCCCAGGTAAGAAATACATTTCTAAAAAATTAATTTCCCAGATATGAAACTGACAGTCTGCAAAAGGAAATTTACTGAAACCTTAATCATGGCAAATATAAGTACAATACATATATTTAAAACTTTATATAAATACATAAAGTGCCAAACCATAGCTGAGAGTGACTTAAGTAATGAAAACATACTTACCTGAAGACACCCATCAACATATAGCAGATAGCCAAACCAGTACTGAAACAGATATCAGTAGAGGTAATGGAATATGAGAGTATATCGTCAATCTGAAAAGGGAGGTAGGAGATGAATCTCTACGACCGATAACAGAGAACCTATGAAATAGATCCCTGTGAGGAAAACCATTGCATTCAATAGGTGATACTCCCTTCACATCCCTCTGACATTCACTGTACTCTGAGAGGAAACGGGCTTCAAAAATGCTGAGAAGCGCATATCAACGTAGAAATCTTAGCACAAACTTACTTCCCCACCTCCATAGGAGGCAAAGTTTGTAAAACTGAATTGTGGGTGTGGTGAGGGGTGTATTTATAGGCATTTTGAGGTTTGGGAAACTTTGCCCCTCCTGGTAGGATTGTATATACCATATATCACATAGTGGGGTCAAAGGTAGAGCTTTGGTAGAGGGAGTTGTTTGACCCCCACAGACCATTGTGCCAGTCACCTTCAGATTGTCCAGTATTTTTATGCAGGACAGCTGGCACTAGATATATATATAATTTACAAATGTTACAATGCACATTTTTATTTACTTGTCAGCTTTTCCTACAATTTGACTAAAAACAAAATTGTGTTTTTATTGCCTCCTTCATAGAGGCTGGTGTTCAATCAGTGGAATGCAGAAACCTGACACTCCTAAATGCTGTACAATGATTGGTTGATATATGCAGAAGCTCTGTCTCTAATTAGCCATTGCAAATGAATTAAGATAAATAACATTGAAGAGTTTTTTTTTTTTAAAAGAGTGTGTTGCTGCAAAAAACATTTTATGCTTACAGGATAAATACTTTTCTTTCGTAACGATTATGGTCCACAGTCCTCCATAACATATGGGATATATTTCCTGCCACTAGGAAGTGGTCAAGAACCCATATAAGAGTTTTAAATCCCTCCCACCTCCCATCTCTCGTTAAAGTTTAATGTATAGCCGAGTAGAGCATAGAAAACATATAGGTAGGAAAGATAAAGCAGGCTCTGTAGATGTGTCATTAGATCTATTGCCCAAAAAATTAAACGGGTGGGGTCTGTGGACCATCATTATTCCGAAAGAAAATAATTTATCAGGGAAGGATAAATTGGGGTTTCTTTCATAAAATGATGATGGATCACAATCCTCCATAACAGATGATCTATGTTACAGAAAGGGTAGGTCAGTTTTTCTGGCAGTTCTTATTTAGACGACACTGCAGCCTGAAGGACTTTCCTGCCAAAAACTCTGAAAAAAGTATGCAGAGAAGACATGTTGCAGCTTTGCAAATCAGCTCCAAAGATGCATAACTATTAACCTGTTAACGACCAAGGACGTACCAGGTACATCCTACAAAAAACAGTTGTTAACGACCAAGGACATGCCTGGTATGTCCTCAGGGGTTTCAAGCACTGGAAGCGATCTTGATCTTTTCCAGCCGCTTTCAGGGTATTGCAGTGATGCCTCAATGCAATACCCTTTGCTAAGCAACCAATGCATAAGAGGGCGGGTAGGAGGAGGGCAGGGGGTGTAAGAGGGGCGTGAGCGGGCGGGACCGAGTGGGACCACTTACACTATGGAAAAAAGTGTGAAGTCGGAAGAAGGTGAAAGGGTTTTAATAAATGGAAGTAAAATAATCTGGAGGGGGTAGGATGTTAGGGGAATGATGGGGGCAGCTACACTACAGAAAAAAGAAGTTTATTTATAGAAAGAAAAAAATAAGCAAAAAAATATAGGAAACTGGGTACTGGCAGACAGCTGCCAGTACCTATCATCGCAGCTAATAGGTAGAGGGGGGAGGGTTAGAGAGCTGTTTGGGGGGGTCAGGGAGGATGGGAGGTAAGGAGGGATACTGCCCTGCAGAAAATATATTTAAAGAAAAAACAAAAAAACAACAACAACCTTTTATTTTTATACTGGCAGAATTTCTGCCAGTACTTAAGATAGGGGTGACCTTTAGACTTTAGGGCATGGGAGAGCGAAGAGAGCTGTTTGAGAGGGGTCAGGGAGGGATCAGGGGGTGGGATGTGTCAGGTGGGAGGCTGATCTCTACACTAAAGCTAAAATTAATTAATTAACCCTACAAGCTAACTAATTAACCCCTTCACTGCTGGGCATAATACAAGTGTGGTGCACAGCAGCATTTAGCGGGCTTCTAATTACCAAAAAGCAATGCCAAAGCCATATATGTCTGCTATTTCTGAACAAAGGGGATCCCAGAGAAGCATTTACAACCACGTGTGCCATAATTGCACAAGCTGTTTGTAAATCATTTCAGTAAAAAAAAACAACTAAAGTTTGTGAAAAATGTAACGATTTTTTTATTTGATCGCATTTGACGGTGAAATGGTGGCATGAAATATACCAAAATAGGCTTAGATCAATACTTTGGGTTGTCTACTAAAAAAAAAAATCATACATGTGAAGGGTTATTCAGGGATTCCTGACAGATATCAGTGTTACAATGTAAAAATTACTAATTTTGAAAAAAAAAAACATTTAAATAGCAAAGTGCTACTTGTACTTATTGCAAAAAAAAGCAAAGCACATTTAAACATTGGGCATTTCTAAACTCAGGAAAAAATGTAGAAACTATTTAGCATTGGTGTTTTTTTGGTGGTTGTAGATGTGTAACAGATTTTGGGGGTCAAAGTTAGAAAACGTGTGTTTTTTCTATTTTGTTCATCATATTCTATTATTTATAGTAAATTATAAGATATGATGAAAATAATGGTATCTTTAGAGAGTACATTTAATGGCGAAAAAAGCGGTACATAATATGTGTGGGTACAGTAAATGAATAAGAAGAAAATTACAGCTAAACACAAACACAGCAGAAATGTAAAAATAGCCCTGGTCCTTAACGGTAAGAAAATTGAAAAATGGTCTTGTCACTAAGGGGTTAAAACCCCCACGATATTGCAAATGCTCTTGAGAAGAGATAAAATACGCTTAGGAGGCAACTTTCTGGCCTTCAAGTAAGCATGTGACTCACTTTTAGAGCCAAGAGGCCCATACTACCTTAGTAGCTTTCTGCCCCTTACGAGTCCCAGAGTAGAGAAAACAAACTAGAAGTTTGGAATCTTTAGAAGCATGGAGATAGAATTTCAAAGCATTAACTACCTAAAGATTATGTAATAGCCGCTACTTAGAGTTAGCAGGATCTGAACACAAAGAAGGAACAACCATTTCTTGATTGGTATTCTACTTGCAGAAGAGATTGCTATTAGTAAGAGTACTTTCAAATGTAAAAGTAGATATCAATAGAATCCATTGGTTCAAACAAAGAACGTTGAATGCAGAGAAAATAAGATTCAGATTCCAGGGTGGAGAAATAGGATTCACAAGTGCCCTAATTCTAACTAATACCTGGACAAAAGTCTGAACCTTAGGAAGTTTTGCCAACTTCCTATAAAAAAAATAGACAAAGCAGAAATTTGATCTTTTAGGAATCAGAGAACAAACGCTTGTCAAAGCCATCTTGAAAAAACTGAAAGAGTCTAGCAATCCTAAAGGAATACCAAGAAAAACAGGTAATGTCAGAGGAAGAGCCATGGAGCGAAAAAAACATCTGCAATATATCCGCATACCAAATCCTGCGGAGTCAGGCTGGAGCAATTAATATTACTGACGTTGACTCCTGTATGATTCAAGTATGATTCTTGAAAACAGGTATGCTAGATGAAAGTCCCATGGACACACCAAGTTGTCTATTAAGAGAGCCTTTAGATCCTTTGGAAGAATGTGATATAAATGAGAGCTCATCAGATCTATGTCCTGTAAGACCATTATGAATTCTGAGCAATTGAAAATGTCCTAAAGTAGATAGCTCTCTTTTGGATGGACCGATTGACTGCTGAGATGATCAACCACCCAGTTGTTCTCACCCAGTATGTGAATTGCCAATACGGAGCAATGAACACAAATACAATTTTCCTCCCTACATTGGGGGCCAGGGTTGAGAATCTTGCCTCTAGAGGAAAACAAACTCCTTGCACTCTTTGAAATACCCAGACCGCCCCCCCCCCCAGCCAGAGAGACTGGCGTCTGTTGCCATAATACTGATGAAGGAAAGATGTCCCAAGGGTCAAAGACTGACCTTGTGTCATCAAGAAAAAGATTGACTGAGGGAAAATCCAAAGCAACCTGTATGCCAAATGTAAATAATTTTTTGACCACTGAGGTAGCAAGCCATTAAAGGGGTCTCAAGTGAAAACGGGGCAAAACAAACTGCGTCTGAAGCAGCTACCATACGTCCCACCACCACCATGCACTTAGCTTTCCGTAGAAGGTAGTTAATGGCAGGAAGAGACACACCATCAGAATCCTTCATTGCGAAGTTCCGTCAGGAAGCTAAATGTATAAGGATTGAGTCTAATATGACTCCTGTAAAATGCTACCCTTATAGCCGGTTATAATGAGCCTTTTTGGGGTGCATTAATACTCTAATCATGGTCTTGAATGAAGACAGAAACTATAGACACTATAGAATATAAGCAATAGCTATTAACAGGAAATCAGCTTGCACTAGAATTATATTCAGATAAGGAGCAACTTAAATGTCCTGATTATGAGCACTCGGATTATTTCATCCAGTATGTGTGCGAAACTGGCAAAGTTTTGTAGATATACTATCCTCAAGATTTGAAAGTAATCGCTGTGTATAGAGATCTGTAGCTAAGAACCCTAGAGGTGTGTACTAGCCATAAACTGACCCTTTGGATGAAGGGCTAAAACCATGAGGAATGTTCCCATTATACAATTGGGAACCCTGACCAATATGTTTAGGGATGTTAAATCCAGGACAGGATTGTAAATTCATTTGGACAATGAACCGATTGGGGTAAAAACTCTTGACCCTGAGGTTACACAGGTACTGGGATTAATTATTCCATCATCCTCCAAATCCTTTTCTAAAGGCTGCCACCTCAGAAGGATCATGGGCAACATGAGATAGGACTGCTGGTTAATAAGGCATCAAAGAGAACAAAACTCTTAATATCTTGAAGGACAAAGAGAATCAGTCCAGATCTCCGAACTATTTTTCCAGAAGGATCCAAAAATATATTGACTTATATAAAGTATATTAAACCGTACATGAGATAAGTATCAGATGTGGTATACATGTACCTACTTAAGCATTTGCACATATTTATACTGTCATGTAGCCTTACAGACTAGAGAAGCAGCACATATAGATCGACAGGTACACATAAGATACTTGTAAATCCATGTCCAGAATAAGCAAATACACAATGTACACGATCCATGAAAATATTTATGATTAATGCTCAGTGTCTGCATGATAAACAGATGTGCATACATATAAATTACCCATACAATAGGTATAAAAGAGATACAATAGACTTATTTTAAAGGATTTCCACTGGAAATGAAAATATTCATGATCAATGTTCAGTATCTGCACGATAGAACCTACATGCATAGATATAAATTACACATAACATAGGTAAAAGAAATACCAATAGATCGAATCTCTAAAGGATCTCCACTGTTGTATTAAAATACAGATAAATCCTGCAGAACTGGATTTGGAAATAAACCTGCAGAGAATAAAGCATGAAAGAGGAGTATATACCATAGAATTGTGTACACTAAAAGTACTAAAGATTTACTGGACACCCTGCTAAAATACTGTACTGTCCCGTTAAATTGGACACCTGGTAACACTAGGATGAGATAAATTTACTGTAATTTTCTCTAGTATGGAGGTAGTTAAGGCATTGCTAATCTTTCTGGCAGGGAGGAGGTTAATCAATTGTTAGACACTGGCAGTGAGGTAGTTGACAGTGATGAGGTGTATATATATATAGTAAGCCCTGTCAAAGAGAGGGTTAATGCACTGCTAATCTGCTTGGCAGGCAGGAAGTAAATACATTGCTAGCCTCAATGGTAGTGAGGAGGTTAAATAATTGCTAGCCTCTGGCACAGAAGGGTTAATGTCTCTATCAGTGAAGAAGTCAGTGCACTGTGGATGTCTCTGGCAGCTAGGTTACTGCTAACCACGCCAGTAGTGGAGATTAACACACCGCTGACCACTCTAGCACAAGAAGGTTATTGATTTCTCTGAAAGTGAAGCTATTAATAAACTTGCAGATCTCGTGTTATTCTCTCTGGCAGGGAATGGTTAATCTGGTGGCAGAAAGGTAAATGCACTGCTTGACTGCTGATCTCTGTTTTTCTCTCTGGCAGTGGATGTAAACTCATTTCTGGCAAAAAAAAGGTTAATGTGCTGCTGGTCTCTGGACATTATATGGTTAATGTTCAGTGATAACATTCAATAACCTGAATGTGATATAAATAGCTAATGTGTAGGTGCAGCTGCAGATGACAAGGCAGAATTTTTACCTCTAGTAGGTGATCTCAGTTTGCCTTAAACCAGATAATGAGTGTGATATTCATACCCCTCACACTGACCTATCTCTGGTGAACTTCTGTACCAGAGGGTCTAGAAAACATTTTGTATCACAACCAAGCTGTTTTATTAAATAATTATAGATACAATCATAACAGGTGTATATGCCAACCTCCTACCTACAGCTCAATAGATTTTTATCTATTTTAATCAATTAGAGTTTACACTAAACGGTACTGCTCTTTGTTGTATTATTTTCTCTTCACAGGTTTTGGATTTTTTTGTTGTTTATATTGAGAATCGCCAGGACTTCACTTAGAAGATTTTTTCACATTTATTATTTTTTTTTTCTTCATATTTTACTTCATTTTTTTTCTCCATATTTTTTATTTTTGTTTTTGCACATTATCACCAAGTTGGCTTGAAATATAATAAGGATTATTTTTGAAGAATTGTTTTTACACGTCTCTTTTCTCTCACTCGGAACTATTTTTCACTTGGATTTTTATTACACGGTTGGACTATTTGGAACATTTGAATCACTATCAGACATTTTATCATTGCACGTTAATTTTTTTCATATTACTGTTTCTGCACACATTTATCTTCATCAACAATTTTATACTTATGAATCAGACCCTAAGCGGTTGATTATCAGGTCCACATTGTTTTTATCTATATTGTATCTGTTACGACATATCAATACTGTTTTTAGATTGTTTTTAATACTGTATCATGGATCCATGTTCAATATTGTCTTTATAAATTGTTTTTAGGAGTCTAATATTATTATATATATGTTTTGTGACTAATTAAATATTTTCATACATACCCCTACTACCTTATCATTCTGACCTAGCCTTTAATATAAGGGCGCCCCTTACATATTTCTATTTTTGTACTAATTCTATGGGTAACTAGGGACCCATTCGTTAAGGGAGCTAAGGTCACTTGGGTTAGCGCTGTCGGATTAACCTCGGTATAGCATTACCTACAGCTCAATGCCAGATTTGATTGTCTCATCCTGAAAGGGGTGCTGACCTTGCTTAAATTTAACTGAAAACATTAGCAAATCTTAAAGCACTTCTAGTGATTTAGTGACTCGGCCTTTCATCCTTCCGTGTTCTATAAAATGAGCAGCGCCTTGAAACCCTTACGGGTGATTAGCCGCGCTTTACAAGTACCCAATACATACATACAGTGACTTGCTTTATAATAAACAGTATAATTTGCTAACAGAGTGCCAGATTACAAGTGGAGTGCTATTTTTTTCCTGCTCGAGCGCTAGCTGTGCTCAAAGTAAAATATTAGCAAGACGGGTTAGCGCACATATTACAAGTTAAAAGTAAAAAGCTAGTGCGAGAGCGAAAGACTTAGGCGCTGTCATTTCAGTACTTCGGATATCACGACTGCGCTAAATCACTCTCCCTATGGACTTCTATGGGGCTTTCTAAAATACCTTTTCTATTTATCGCTTGCGCACTAACCCAACACTGTGCTAGATCAACTACGCTAAAGCCGAAGATGCATTATATATATATATATAGAGTTATTTGGTAAATTATCTATCTTTCTATATACCGTAGCAGAGATGTGCACTCTTACCTTGAAAACATCTACCAGGGTGCTAGTAGATAATTGTAAACAGTATAGAAAGAAACTTGCACTCGCTGGATTTTTTAAAACAGATTTTACTGTGACCGTGTAAGTTAAGGGTCTAACGCTAACTTTCCAGCCGCGACTTTTCCATACCGCAGATCCCCTTACGTCAATTGCGTATCCTATCTTTCAAATGGGATCTTTCTAACGCCGGTATTTAGAGTCTTGGCTGAAGTGAGTGTTAGAACTCTAACGACAAGACTCCAGCCGCAGAAAAAATTCAGGAGTTAAGAGCTTTATGGGATAATGCCGGTTCATAAAGCTCTTAACTACTGTGCTCTAAAGTACACTAACACCCATAAACTACCTATGTACCCCTAAACCGAGGTCCCCCCACATCGCCGCCACCCTAATAAAAATTTTTAACCCCTAATCTGCCGACCGCACACCGCCGCCACATACATTATCCCTATGTACCCCTAATCTGCTGCCCCTAACATCGCCGACCCCTATATTATATTTATTACCCCCGAATCTGCCCCCCCCCCACGTCGTCGCTACCTAACTACACTTATTAACCCCTAATCTGCCGACCGGACCTCGCCGCTACTATAATAAATGTATTAACCCCTAAAGCTAAGTCTAACCCTAACACTAACACCCCCCTAAATTAAATATAATTTTTATCTAACGAAATAAATTAACTCTTATTAAATAAATTAATCCTATTTAAAGCTAAATACTTACCTGTAAAATAAACCCTAATATAGCTACAATATAAATAATAATTATATTGTAGCTATTTTAGGATTTATATTTATTTTACAGGCAACTTTGTATTTATTTTAACTAGGTACAATAGCTATTAAATAGTTATTTACTATTTAATAGATACCTAGTTAAATTAATTACAAAATTACCTGTAAAATAAATCCTAACCTAAGTTACAATTAAACCTAACACTACACTATCAATAAATTAATTAACTAAACTATCTACAATTATCTACAATTAAATCAACTAAACTAAATTACAAAAAAAACAAACACTAAATTACAACAAAAAAAAAGATTACAAGAATTTTAAGCTAATTACACTTACTCTAAGCCCCCTAAAAAAATAACAAAGCCCCCCAAAATAAAAAAAATGCCCTATCCTATTCTAAAATAAAAATTTAACAGCTCTTTTACCTTACCAGCCCTTAAAAGGGCCTTTTGCGGGGCATGCCCCAAAGAAAACAGCTCTTTTGCATTTAAATAAACATACAATACCCCCCCAACATTACAACCCACCACCCACATACCCCTAATCTAACCCAAACACCCCTTAAAAAACCTAACACTAAGCCCCTGAAGATCTCCCTACCTTATCTTCACCACGCCGGGTATCACCGATCCGTCCAGAAGAGGGTCCGAAGTCTTCATCCTATCCGGCAAGAAGAGGTCCAGAAGAGGCTTCAAAGTCTTCATCCTATCCGGCAAGAAGAGGACATCCGGACCGGTAGACATTTTCATCCAGGCGGCATCTTCTATCTTCTTCCATCCAGCGCGGAGCGGGACCATCTTGAAGCAGCCGACGCGGATCCATTCTCTTCTTCCGGCGACTCCCGACGAAGGAAGGTTCCTTTAAGTGACGTCGTCCAACATGGCGTCCCTCGAATTCTGATTGGCTGATAGGATTCTATCAGCCAATCGAAATTAAGGTAGGAAAAATCTGAATGGCTGATTGAATCAGCCAATCAGATTCAAGTTCAAGCGTACAGGAATATGTCTGTACGCTCCCTTTTTGGAGCCTAACGCAGCCCTTCAGAGAACTCTCAATACCAGCGTTGTTTAAAAGGTGCGGGGGAAAAAAGACATGCGTAGCTAACGCACCCCTTCTAATGCAAAACTCTAAATCTAGGCGTTTGTTTGAAAAATCAAGAATGCAAGCTTAGGGGACAATTTTTGGGCTTATACCTTGGTAGCGCTTGTTGATATATATATATATATATATACACACAGCAAGAATGCAAGCTTAGGAGCCGGCCAATTTTTGGGCTAGCACCTTGGTTGCGCTTGCTAATATATACAGGGAGTGCAGAATTATTAGGCAAATGAGTATTTTGACCACATCATCCTCTTTATGCATGTTGTCTTACTCCAAGCTGTATAGGCTCGAAAGCCTACTACCAATTAAGCATATTAGTTGATGTGCATCTCTGTAATGAGAAGGGGTGTGGTCTAATGACGTCAACACCCTATATCAGGTGTGCATAATTATTAGGCAACTTCCTTTCCTTTGGCAAAATGGGTCAAAAGAAGGACTTGACAGGCTCAGAAAAGTCAAAAATAGTGAGATATCTTGCAGAGGGATGCAGCACTCTTAAAATTGCAAAGCTTCTGAAGCGTGATCATCGAACAATCAAGCGTTTCATTCAAAATAGTCAACAGGGTCGCAAGAAGCGTGTGGAAAAACCAAGGCGCAAAATAACTGCCCATGAACTGAGAAAAGTCAAGGGTGCAGCTGCCAAGATGCCACTTGCCACCAGTTTGGCCATATTTCAGAGCTGCAACATCACTGGAGTGCCCAAAAGCACAAGGTGTGCAATACTCAGAGACATGGCCAAGGTAAGAAAGGCTGAAAGACGACCACCACTGAACAAGACACACAAGCTGAAACGTCAAGACTGGGCCAAGAAATATCTCAAGACTGATTTTTCTAAGGTTTTATGGACTGATGAAATGAGAGTGAGTCTTGATGGGCCAGATGGATGGGCCCGTGGCTGGATTGGTAAAGGGCAGAGAGCTCCAGTCCGACTCAGATGCCAGCAAGGTGGAGGTGGAGTACTGGTTTGGGCTGGTATCATCAAAGATGAGCTTGTGGGACCTTTTCGGGTTGAGGATGGAGTCAAGCTCAACTCCCAGTCCTACTGCCAGTTTCTGGAAGACACCTTCTTCAAGCAGTGGTACAGGAAGAAGTCTGCATCCTTCAAGAAAAACATGATTTTCATGCAGGACAATGCTCCATCACACGCGTCCAAGTACTCCACAGCGTGGCTGGCAAGAAAGGGTATAAAAGAAGAAAATCTAATGACATGGCCTCCTTGTTCACCTGATCTGAACCCCATTGAGAACCTGTGGTCCATCATCAAATGTGAGATTTACAAGGAGGGAAAACAGTACACCTCTCTGAACAGTGTCTGGGAGGCTGTGGTTGCTGCTGCACGCAATGTTGATGGTGAACAGATCAAAACACTGACAGAATCCATGGATGGCAGGCTTTTGAGTGTCCTTGCAAAGAAAGGTGGCTATATTGGTCACTGATTTGTTTTTGTTTTGTTTTTGAATGTCAGAAATGTATATTTGTGAATGTTGAGATGTTATATTGGTTTCACTTGTAAAAATAAATAATTGAAATGGGTATATATTTGTTTTTTGTTAAGTTGCCTAATAATTATGCACAGTAATAGTCACCTGCACACACAGATATCCCCCTAAAATAGCTATAACTAAAAACAAACTAAAAACTACTTCCAAAACTATTCAGCTTTGATATTAATGAGTTTTTTGGGTTCATTGAGAACATGGTTGTTGTTTAATAATAAAATTAATCCTCAAAAATACAACTTGCCTAATAATTCTGCACTCCCTGTATATATATATATATATATATATATATATATATATATATATATATACACACATATATATATATATATATATATATATATATATATATATATATAAATACACATATGCCTGTAGCACATTTATGCCTTTAAGAGTTAAAGGGACAGTCTACTTGAAAATTGTTTTGCATAACCAACACGGTTATATTAATATACTTTTACCTCTATGATTACCTTGTATCTGAGTCTCTGCAGACTGCCCCTTATCGCAGTTCTTTTGACAGACTTGCATTTTTAGCCAATCAGTGCTGACTCTTAAATAACACCCCAGGATTGAGCACAATGTTATCTATATAATCCACATGAACTAAGACTGTCTAATGTGCAACGTTGTTAAAATGCTTTCAAATCAGTTTATGAGCCTACCAAGGTTTAACTTTCAGCAAAGAATACCAAGAAAACAACGCAAATTTGATGATAAACGTAAATTAGAAAGTTGTTTAAAATTGGAAAGTTTAATTTTGACTTGATTATCCCTTTTGTTTTTCATTTTTATACAGTAGCGATTTTTGCTGTAAAAGTCCTCTACTGAGCATGGGCAAGAAACTGACAGGAGCTAGTGCAGGTGTCTAGTGATGTCGTGAATAGTTCGCCGGCGAATAGTTCACGGCGAACATAGCATGTTTGCGTTTGTCGCGGCGGGCGAACATATGCAATGTTCGATCTGCCCCCTATTCGTCATCATTGAGTAATACTTTGACCCTGTACCTCACAGTCAGAAGTCACATTCCAGCCAATCAGCAGCAGACCCTCCCTCCCAGACCCTCCTACCTCCTGGACAGCATCCATTTTAGATTAATTTGGAAGCTGCATTCTTAGTGAGAGGAGGGACAGTGAAGCTGCTGCTGATTTAATAGGGAAATCGATAGCTAGGCTAGTGTATTCAGTGTCCACTGCAGTCCTGAAGGACTCATCTGATCTCTGCTGTAAGGACAGCACCCCAAAAAGCCCTTTTTAGGGCTAGAACATCAGTCTGCTTTTTTTTTTTTTCCTGTGTAATCTAATTGCAGTTGCCTGCCTGCCAGCTCAGGCTCACAGCGTATACTGTGCCCACTTGCCCAGTGCCACCACTCATATCTAGTGTAACAGTAGTGTACATTTAAAAAAAACAACACTTTTTTGACTGTGTTAAATAATAGCAGTCAGTTTCCTTCACACATGTGAGTTTCAGGGCCTGCCAGGGCACAGTGTCACCCCAGTGCAACTCATATCTGGTGTAACAGTAGTGTAGATTTAAAAAAAACAACAACACTTTTTTGACTGTGTTAAATAATAGCAGTCAGTTTCCTTCACACGTGTGCGTTTCAGTGCCTGCCTGCCTGCCAGGGCACAGTGTCACCCCGGTGCAACTCATATCTGGTGTAACAGTAGTGTAGATTTAAAAAAAAAACACTTTTTTTGACTGTGTTGAATTATAGCAGTCATTTTCCTTCACGCGTGTGCGTTTCAGTGCCTGCCTGCCAGGGCACAGTGTCACCCCAGTGCAACTCATATCTGGTGTAACAGTAGTGTAGATTTAAAAAAAAAACACTTTTTTTGACTGTGTTAAATAATAGCTGTCATTTTCCTTCACACGTGTGCGTTTCAGTGCCTGCCAGGGCACAGTGTCACCCCACTGCAACTCATATCTGGTGTAACAGTAGTGTAGATTTAAAAAAAACAACACTGGCGTGTCCTGGGAGCAGCCATGCTAGGTTGGAAAAATGGAAGTTCCTCACTTCTTTTAAGATAATCCACGGATTATCCTCCTATGGAAGGGGCATCCCTATTTTGTATTTAGAGCAAAAGCTGCACAAGCCTCTATGGTGTTGATCGCTACCAACATTTTACAAATAAGACAGTTATGAAGCACTCTCCAGAATGTTAAATAGGCTGATATGGCCTTCATCTTGTTTTCTCGCAGTCTCCCCATGTCGCCCGGGGGTTTAGAGTTAACGCCGCACGGCAGGAGTGATCTACTGTGAACCCCTTAACACCTGTTCAGTAACCCTGCAACTACGCAAATATTACTTATTAAGAGGATTGAGTGAAGTCGTCAGAAAGATAAGAAACATACGTCACACTAAGATGGGGTCGGAAATCATTGCGGCGCTAGCTGCACTGGGATTAACTATGGACTCCTGCTTTCATACTCTACACCAAGATATCCTTTCCATACGAAACGGAGCACTTGATACGCCTTACCATGGAGAGTATCGCCCCATTTTTCCCTTAGGGCTATCGCTGGAGGAAGGAGAGAAAGAACCCGATATATGTGTGGAGCAGGCAATGGTTGTACATTCACTAGAGGTTATTTGTGTTCTGCCTGACCAGCTCTGGAGAGAGATCTATGGGGGTTTTGCAGCTTTACCGGACCCTGCTGCGAGGCGGCTGATCGTAGTAGGGCCAGTGCATTGTGCTAAAGCAGCTGTTTATACGGCGTTGCACCCTATGTGTGCTCTCTCTCATAGACACCTCAAGAGAGTTGATCCGATTCCCTTGGCAGAAACCATGAGCGACCAAACAACTTCGCACTACAGTAGTTTACCAACAATTGCTCCCACACTTAGCAGTCTGGGCCTGTACGCTCCTAATACTCTTACCGCTCATCCACAGCATACCAGAGTTCGAGGGTTTACAGCTACATGGACAACGAGACAGTTAGTCCTGAACCTCCTCCTTACCAAGGATTCACACGCAGCCCTTGGAATCCTGAACAAGAAACCTCCGATCTTCTATGCCTGCAGAGGGGTATACTGGAATATTCTCACTCTCATAAGATCAGGTGTGGGGTAAATTATACAGAGGCCCAGCGGAGGACTGCCACTAAGAAAATGTATGTATCATGGCTTACTCCCCCCACAGAAACTTTTTGCATGACTTATTTACATGATTATGACACATTAGGGGTATCTATTTGTATAGCTTAGTCCTTGCAATATAGCACCCTAAGAGTTCAATGGAAGGTTTGATAATACCCCATTCTATTACCTACAGGATGTACTCTAATGGGTTTGATAGGAGGTTTACATATCTGGATCCATGCTTTGGCACTAGCGCAGCATTTTGTATTTGCAACTGCATCTCAGGTTTTATAGCTTATACATGTATAGCAGTGTTGTAAACATGCAGTCAGTTTCCTTTATCACTTTTGATTATTAGTTACTTTGAGTTATGTTCACCATAAAGCTATTAAGGACTGCGTACCTCTACACTAATCTAATCTGCATGTTATTGCTGCATATACCCTAGAGATTTGTGTCTGCTGTCTCTGGGTTTAGACCATTTTCATATCAGTTCATAGGGGTAAGCCTCATTGACAAGTGAGTCTGATGGTAACGTTGAATTTTTCTGACATGGTATCTGATTATTTGTTTAGAGATAGGTTACAACTAACTAACATCAAATATACACTCAGAGTAGTATCCCTCTGGGCTGCAGCCGAGATTTCAGAGTGCATCCACTTATGACCAGTTGAGTTGGCATTTTGACTAGTAGTCTAATACTAATATACCAGGTACATTGGATCTATGTTTTCCCACTGCTATCATCACATCCTTACACCCTCTATCAGCAATGGTCTATTTTTTATTCTCTGATCCTATGAGTGAGAGGCCCAATTACCAACCCTTCACAGGGGTTACTTTGGGAATTTATATATAGTATGTGCTTGGTTATTATCTTTTGGTTATGAATTTTTTGTATCATTGTCAACATATATATTTATTGAATGTTTATCATTATATAGTTCTTAAATGATATATACTGCCTACTATATATTTGCTCCATCATATTAGTAGCTAATCCCCAGCCAACCTCACCCTGGTCCATATAATAACCTCTTTGTATGCTAAGCCCCCTTCACTCAGTTTATAAGTTTGGTAAGGCCTAAGAGCTTTAGCTGTCCCTCAGCCCACCCCATTAAGCTTATAATCAGCTCAAAAGAGACTCTACTGAACCTTATTATAATGACAACATTATAACCCCCAAACACCTAGACACGCCCCCTCTTTCCCCTCCTTTTTTTTTTAACCAGAGCGGCTCTTGCCCGCTGAATCCCCCCCCCCCAAATAAAACCACGATTCTAACCCCCATCTTACCACAATACACGCTGATCAGATAAATTACTCTGTGGTTTACACAGTAAGTTGGGGACCATTCTTACCGGTATTTAGTAAAAGGTTATAAAATGAGGTTTTTGTAGTATATGTTCCAGTTAACTATCTGTGCCATATGCAAGTCTTTTCTTTATACTTTCAACCATATACATTATATATGTTATAATTCCCACCCCAGACATACTTATATCATCTCTGCCAGAACCTATATTTTCATTGCTTGGTTTGCTGTTTTGTTACTTTGTACAGTTTAAGCTTTCATTCGCAGGCACTTAGTGTAGCTGTGGGTATGACATGACATTTATGACAATATCACTGGCACCTTATTGCTTTAGATCTAGCCTATTCTCTGTGTTAGAATGGAAAAGATATTTTTTCCCAACCTCGATCTGTTTCTGGACATATTTATTGTTTCTATGTTATTGTTCATTACCTCAATAAAAACTTACTTAAAAAAACAAAACAAAACAAAAAAAAACCAACACTTTTTTGACTGTGTTAAATAATAGCAGTCAGTTTCCTTCACACGTGTGCGTTTCAGGGCCTGCCTGCCAGGGCACAGTGTCACCCCAGTGCAACTCATATCTGGTGTAACAGTAGTGTAGGTTAAAAAAAACAACACTTTTTTGACTGTGTTAAATAATAGCAGTCAGTTTCCTTCACACGTGTGCGTTTCAGGGCCTGCCTGCCAGGGCACAGTGTCACCCCAGTGCAACTCATATCTGGTGTAACAGTAGTGTAGATTAAAAAAAAAAAACACTTTTTTGACTGTGTTAAATAATAGCAGTCAGATTCCTTCACACGTGTGCGTTTCAGGGCCTGCCAGGGCACAGTGTCACAACAGTGCAACTCATATCTGGTGTAACAGTAGTGTATATTTAAAAAAAAAAAAATACAATTTTGACTGTAATAGATTGAATAGCAGTTAGTTGTCTGCAAGAGTGTGTGTCAGGCCTACAGCGTCTACTCTGCCAACTTCGGCCAGTGCACAGTGCCACTCATATCTGTTGTCACAGTAGCTTGCTCGCATAGTACCACCAATCGAAAAAAAAATGACAGGCAGAGGCAGGCCACCCCGCAGGGGCCGTCGGTTTCGTGGTACTGTGATTCCCTTTGGCCCTAGAATAATGCCCAGTGTTCAGAGGCCACGTACCCCGAACTCGAACATTTCTGAAGACATAGTTGACTGGCTAACACAGGACACCCAATCTTCTACAGCTTCGGCTCGGAACCTTGACACACCATCCTCCTCCAGCTTAGCTTTGGGCACCTCTCAAGTTACCACTCGCCCGCCTGCCGCCACCACCAACACTAGCACCACAGCCGCTTCACTTGATCTGTCAGAGGAGTTATTTACACATCAGTTGGAAGAAATGAGTGATGTGCAACCATTATTGCCAGAGGATGTAGATAACAGGGATATGTCTCAGTCAGGCAGCATTACACACATGGACGTACGGTGTGATGATGATGATGTTGTTCCCGCTGCGGGAGTTTGGTCTGTCACTGTGAAGCGGGCTTAACTCTTACACTACCTGATCGATACAACATCATACCTGATGTTTTAAAGCACGTTATTCCAAACAATTTAGGAATGTTAGGTGATTTATGCCCTTTATGGCTTAAAACCAGACTCTGCATCAACTATGTAATTTTCCATGGGAGTTTTGCCATGGATCCCCCTCCGGCATGCCACAGTCCAGGTGTTAGTCCCCTTGAAACAACTTTTCCATCACTATTGTGGCCAGAAAGAGTCCCTGTGGGTTTAAAAATTTGCCTGCCGATTGAAGTCTATGGGGGTTCGCCCGGTTCACAAACTTTTGGGGAAGTTCGCGTTCGCTGTACGCGAACCCAAGTTTTTAGGTTCGCGACATCACTACAGGTGTCTCCTAGCAACCACTTACAAAGAGGAAGCTTCTTATTTACCTTCGTGTAAAGTGGGTGTCATGTGATGCAGGACATATGCAGGACACAGCAATGATGGTACAACTCTATTTTATTACAGAGCATAGCAATACACATCCAGACAGGTTGATTGTACTAAACTAACTGCGACACAGACACCGGACCTAAGCCCCGCCCACATGCTAGTGACATCACATCCTGCTATCATCACATCTTCCCCTTTTTCAAAGACAAAGCATACATTCGCATATATTAAATAACAAGGTACACCAACAGGGTATACAACAACATTTTGTTTTAGAACATTATAAAAACAGATAGATTAGAAAACATGAACAAATAAATTACATCCTGACTTGGACATCGGGGTAGACTACCCTAGTCCACAGTGACCATGGGATTATTCTGCCCATACTTCCGGTCACTGTTCTAGCTAAAGTCAGTCCCTGTATCGGGCCGGAAGCCTCACCACTCTTCCGCTTGATGTAACTTTGCATGAACTGTCCTCTGATACAGAAGATGGTGAACAAGAGTCTGCTGGAGGCAAAGATATATCCCCGCTATGATCTTGCTGAGGGGAAGGCACCTCTCTTAGAACAGGGGATCCCACCGGCGGTGGTATTGAGGTATCCGGTTCCAGACTCTCAGGTACAGGCTGAAGATGTCTTCGGTTACGGCGTGTAACCGTCCCTCCCTCTGTAAGGACTGTGTAAGACCTTGGTTCTGGAGAGCGGCCCACTACCGTAGCAGGCGTCTTCCATTTCTTCTCATCATCCAGTTTAATTCTGACACTTTGGCCCGCTTTCAGTTCCTGTAAAGGCCTGACAGAATGTCTCCTGTCGTAGAAGAAACGATAACCCTTTTTGGCCTCTTCATCCCTCCTAAGGACTTCGTCCCGAGGAACAGGGCCAGGCGGCTTGAAGACACCCACTGAGGGTAAAGTGGTGCGAATCTGGCGTCCTAGCATCAGCTGTGCCGGGCTAAACCCGGTGGCTTGAATGGGCGTCGCCCTGTATGACAAGAGGGCTAGGTACGGTTCAGATTGCTTTAGAATGAATTTTGTTGTTTGAACTGCCCTTTCAGCCATTCCGTTGGCCTGCGGATAATGTGGACTTGACGTGGAATGTACAAAATCATATTCCCTGCTGAAAGCACTGAACTCTGTAGAAGCGAACTGCATGCCATTATCACTCACCAGCTCCATTGGAATGCCCCAGCGGGCGAACAAGCTCTTCAGGCGAATGATAACGGCCTGACTTGTGATATCATTCAGGGGTGCTATTTCCAAATACCTGGAATAGTAGTCGATAACAACAAGAAACTTTTTCCCGTGCAGTTCGCACAAATCAGCAGCTATTTTCTGCCACGGCCCCGCAGGCAGCGGAGTAGACATTAAGGGCTCCCTTCTCTGAGTAGGCCGGCGTTCCCGGCAAAAGGCACATTTAGACACATGATTTGCAATGTCGGAGCTGATCCCAGGCCACCACACAGCTGTAGCTGCTCTTTCTCTGCACTTTGTGATGCCTAAGTGCCCATCGTGTATCCTGTTCAACATCTCCTTCCTCATGCTGACAGGAATTACAATACGGTCTTGGAACAGCACCAACCCCTCCAGCTCCGTGAGCTGCGACCTCTCTGGCTGGTAAGCATTTAAAGACATCCAGGCTGCCCGGCTCTCGGGCCAGCCATCTCTTATGTACCTTATAACTTCTTGCAGATCTGTGTCCAAATATGTCTCTTTCTTTATCTCTTCCAGTTTCCTTGAAGAAATGGACTTAGAGGCCAGAACTGAATCAACATACACTTTTACATCCGACTCTGTGGAGGATTCTTCAGCAGCAGCCAGCGGGAGCCTGGACAGTGTATCTGCCACAACCAGCTGCTTCCCCGGCACATGCACTGCCTGAACGTTGAACCTGAGTAGTCTCATTAAAAGTCTCTGGCATCTCAAGGGTGTTTTGTCGATGTCATAAGAATTGATAAGAGGGACTAGCGGTTTGTGGTCAGTTTCCAGACTAAATTTCTCCAAACCCACTAGATAACGCTGAAAGCGCTCACAGGCCCAAACTGCAGCCAGGCACTCTTTCTCAATTTGAGCGTATTTAGACTCCGCAGCCGTCAGTGTGCGGGAACAGTAGGCGATGGGCTGTAGTTTGTTGTCATTCAGCTGCAGGAGTGCAGCCCCCAACCCATAACTGCTTGCATCAGCACTAACCACAGTCTTTTTTGAAGGGTCGTAGAACCCCAGCACTGGGGCAGACCCCAGCAGGGACTTAGCATGCAGGAACGCTTTTTCTTGTGAGGGTCCCCAGACCCAGGCAACATCTTTCTTAAGCAACTCTGTGATAGGGTGCAAAACTGTAGATAAATCTGGAAGAAACTTGCCCACGTAATTTACAAGGCCCAATATCTGTCTCAGCTCATGTACATCAGAAGGGCTTTTCATCTGTTCGATAGCCCGAATTTTCTCGGGGTCCGGCTTGATGCCATCCCCGTTGATGATATGCCCAAAGTAGCATAATTCAGTTTTCCTAAAATGACATTTTTCTTTATTCAGCTTCAGCCCAGACTCTTTGATAGCCTGCAGCACACAACTCAAACGCTGATCATGCTCTTCCACTGTAGACCCATACACTAGAATGTCGTCCATGACGACTGCTGTGCCCACGTGGCCACTCAGGAGAGAACTCATTTCCCTCTGAAAGATCTCAGGAGCGGAGGATATCCCAAAGGGAAGTCTGCAGAAGCAGAACCGACCTACCGGAGTGATAAAGGTAGTCAGTTTGCGGCACTTTGGATCCAGGGGGATCTGCCAAAAGCCGCTAGAAGCGTCTAATGTGGAAAAGAACTTCGCCCCAGCCAACTTCGGGGCTATATCTTCCAATGTCGGCAGCACAAATCTCTCCCTCTTCACTGCCTCATTCAACCTTTTCAGGTCCACACAGATGCGCACCTTTCCGTTTTTCTTTGCAACTGGAACAATGGGGGCACACCAATCAGTTGCTTCAACAACCTCTTCAATAACCCCCATAGACTTCATGCGCATGAGCTCTTTCTCCACTTGAGGCATGAGCGGGAACGGACTTCTACGAGGAGTAGAAATACTGTACGGGACTGCGTCACTTTTAAGTGCTATACGGACAGGTTTGCAGCTCAGTAGGCCCAACTCGCCAAACATATCTTCAGAGATCTCATTCACTCTGGCCACGAGGCCCAAGTCACAGGCTGCTTTTCTGCTCAATAAACTGTTAACACACTGACCTCGGATCACATGCACCCACATGGTGAACTTTTTTTGTTTGTACTCACAGCTGGCAAGAAATTTCCCCACACAATCAATGCGGCCACCAGGACTATGAACATTTGTAGTAACCTTCGCCAGCTGGGGCTGTCTAGGCAGTCTCATAAATTCAGCAAAAGACATTACAGTGATATCTGCTCCTGTGTCAATCTTAAAATCAACTTTGGCTCCCATTACAGTAAAAGTAACTTTCCAATCTTCCTCTGAGCTTGTCCGTTCCACAACAGACCCCACAAAAGACACTTCCTGACCCTCCTGGTCACTGTCCACCTGCATCTCCTTAATGTATTCAGTTTTACACACCACTTCAAAATGGCCTATTCTGTTACATTTTCTGCATCTTTTATCTCTGGCCTGGCATATAGCACTCTGATCATGAGCCCGGTAGCACCGTGTGCATCGGCCATGTTGCGCCCATCCACTTCTAGGCCTTTCCAATACTTTTGATCTACCGCTCACACTGTGCCTTTCACTAGTAATTTTTCTAGACTGTTGCACTTCATCCACAATACTCTCAGACCTCAGATCAGCACTTTGCTTTTTCACCAGTTCACTCTGGCGGGCCATCCTAATAGCCCCGTCTAACGTTAAATCAGGCTCTAACTGCAGCTTCAGGGAGACTTCAGCATCTGCAATTCCAATAACTATTCTGTCTCTGATTTGCTCTTCTTTAGCAACACCAAACTCACAGAATTCAGCTAATTCATACAGGCTGCGCACAAATGACTCCACAGATTCTCCCACACGCTGATTACGTTTGTGAAAACAAGCTCTCTCATGAATCACATTTCTTTTGGGCACAAAGTGGGCACTGAGTTTATCCATAACTATATCAAAGTTAACTTCTTCCCCTTCTTGAAAAGTAAAAGCATTGAACACTGGCTCTACATCTTTCCCCATGGAGTATAAAAGAGAATTAACTTGTACTTCACCACTCTCCTTGTTCAGTTTGGATGCAATCCTGAAGCGCTGAAACCGCTGACGCCATGTGGGCCAAGCTGCAGGCTGAGAAAAGTCAAAAGGCTCAGGTGGGGTAAACTTTGACATTGCAATCGATCAGGAACAGAAGCGCAGTCCAGAACTTCTGACACCATGTCATGAGATGCAGGACATATGCAGGACACAGCAATGATGGTACAACTCTATTTTATTACAGAGCATAGCAATACACATCCAGACAGGTTGATTGTACTAAACTAACTGCGACACAGACACCGGACCTAAGCCCCGCCCACATGCTAGTGACATCACATCCTGCTATCATCACAGTGGGCTTTGATAGGAAGTAATGAAACCTGCACAATGATGTTAATAAAATAAATAAAAAGGTAAAAAAATTATGAATAATACATATTACAATTATTTCTATTAAGTATAACCCACTGCTTAGTGGGGGGGGGGTTTAATTACTGTGATGAAACATTTTTATATGCATAGCATGTCTCAACAATTAACCCCTTCATCGCCAGGAATTTCAGAGACAAATTACCAAAGTTCTAGAGGTTTTTTAGAATTTTTTTTTTTTTTAATATTTTTATTGAGGTTTTCAAAACACATATCATACATTGAAGATTCACTTGTTTCAGGAAGCATGTTACAATAAAATATGAGACCAGAATAAACAAAAAGAAGTGCATATTAAACAATAATCTGTATAACGACTGTGAAATAGTTTAGCTCAGCATTAAATACCATGACTGCTCAAGTTTAACATATCTCTGGCTAATAAGCCTACCATAGCCAAAATGCTCAGGTAATAAACTCGTATCAGTGACTTTGTTTGCTCTAGTAGTCTGTCTCTTAAATTTAATTATAAAAGTTAAACCTCATGTTTATTTATATTTTCTACTATCTATTCCCATTAGAACAAATATGGACCAATATGGATCTATACGACAAGATGTATCTTAATATAGGAAGTAGTAGATAAATAGGGAAGGGGTTCTTAATGGCCGCAATATTAATGTAAATATAAAATAGGTATCAAGGGGGAGTTCGATGGAGTCTATGCTCCGCTGTTTAACCAGTAAACAGATTTAAGGGGGGGGGGGGGGAGGGCGGGTCAACTGTTTGGGAAATTATGATCCCAGGGCAAACTGTATAGATATATTCTCATATCAAAAATTTTCCCAAAACTAACTCAAGATAGTACATCTTAGCAACTAGCAGATAAAACATCAACTTATAGTATCTAGCAATAATCAGCAAACGTTACAACAAGAATATAAATATAATTCCTTCATCTAGTCTGGCATGGTCGCATAACTTGAACCATTCCATAGAGAAGTAGAGGAAGAACAAATTAACCCATCTTACCACGGATGGTAACATATAGCACATTCCAGCATTTTCTGAAGTTATCAAAAAATGTATTAATGGTAGATAAAGTGAATCAAACTATATTATACGTTCTCTGCATTTTGTCTCTACTCAGTATACAATAGACCTACGTTTTAAGCTAAAACCTGAATAACAGAAACTGATGTTATCACCCGAATCAGAGCCTGATCTAAACTCTGGTATATAATTCGTACAACATAGAATTTACCATTGAACCTGCAGCTGCAGCTCTGGCAGAAATATAGTTCTGTTACTTAAAGAGAGGTATGCTCGTCTCCCTAACTCTGCTGTGTGAGTTAATGTAAGTGGTCTAAGGGACCAAATTTTAACTGTATATATGGGACAGCTATAGTGAAGTACTCATATGTGATATTTACTAGGCTACCCGGCCGCAGGCAGCTCAGCAATACGGTTAAAAATAAATATGACGCCACTAGCCTAGCTCCACTTGTTTCACACCTAAGAACTAGTGACATAAGAGATATTATCTATATGAGACTATATCAGAATATATTTATATGACAGGTCTACAGTCAAACATGTCATACCCACATACAATCATCCATTTAAAAACTATTAACAAAAACCGTATATAACTATAGAAAAAAGTGACAGCGTTAAATATTAAAGCGTGTCATAACCTAGTTCTGCGCCAAGTGTTAGCACGTGTACTAAACAAGCACTTGTTATAAATTATCTAGACGGACAATATATCAGACATATTATAGTATATAGCCAACAGTATCTATCCTTCATGAAAACGCTATGTGTGTAACCCAGCGGGGTTCTAAGCACCCTCTGCACAGCATTATAAAATGCAACACAGAGGATGCACAGACATTAGTATGTTTACAGACAGAGAAGCAAAAATTTCAACTAGATATTAGCGACGTGTGTTTTCAAATCATGCAATAACATAAGGTCAAAAATAACAAAATATAAAGGTGCAGAAAGATTATAAAGGCTCAAGATTTAGCATCCAATTAGCTGTACTATATTCAGCAAATTATGAAATGTAAAGAAAAACTATACTTAGGCTACATATAATACTAAAGTATCATGAGTTTTAAAGTGTTAGGGTGATGGTGTAAATCAGCTAGTTAGCGTCATATATACCCATATACTTGCACTTGAATACATTACTTATATGAAAAAGTTATGTGAACTGCGCTATGGTTCACATCTACAATAGGTATACATAGGTGTATGAGGATCAGTGAGGAGCACGTATTTATAGGGCATATGGCATTACAATCAGTTGAACTCATATAGTTACCCAACACACCAGCAACATGAATAGAAATTGAAACTCATCACCATACAGCATAAGGTTTAGTATCCCAGTAAGTATTACTCATTCTACATAGAATGCTGTAAAGTGAGAGAACACAGAACTAAGTCTTATGGTATTAAGGGAGTCCGGATGACAAAGAACACAGCAGCTTACAATGTTCTTCTCCTCCTTAGTCTCTCAAAGAACTCAGGCCTAGATTTAGAGTTTTGTCGGTAAGGACCCGCGTAGCTAACGCTGGCTTTTTTCTGGCCGCACCATAAAAATAACTCTGGTATTGAGAGTCCACATAAAGGCTGCGTTAGGCTCCAAAAAAGGAGCGTAGTGCATTTTTAACGCAGCTTCAACTCTCGATACCAGAGTTGCTTACACAAGTGGCCAGCCTCAAAAACGTGCTCGTGCACGATTCCCCCATAGGAAACAATGGGGCTGTTTGAGCTGAAAAAAAACCTAACACCTGCAAAAAAGCCGCGTTCAGCTCCTAACGCAGCCCCATTGTTTGCTATGCGTAAACACTTCCTACGTCTGCACCTAAAACTCTAACATGTACCCCGAGTCTAAACAACCCTAACCTTACACTTATTAACCCCTAATCTGCCGCCCCCGCTGACCCCTGCATATTATTATTAATCCCTAATCTGCCGCTCCGTAAACCGCCGCTACTTACATTATCCCTATGTACCCCTAATCTGCTGCCCTAACATCACCGACCCCTATATTATATTTATTAACCCCTAATCTGCCCCCCACAACGTCGCCTCCACCTGCCTACACTTATTAACCCGTAATCTGCCGAGCGGACCGCACCGCTACTATAATAAAGTTATTAACCCCTAATCCGCCTCACTAACCCTATAATAAATAGTATTAACCCCTAATCTGCCCTCCCTAACATCGCCGACACCTAACTTCAAACATTAACCCCTAATCTGCCGACTGGAGCTCACCGCTATTCTAATAAATGTATTAACCCCTAAAGCTAAGTCTAACCCTAACACTAACACCCCCCTAAATTAAATATAATTTTAATCTAACGAAATTAATTAACTCTTATTAAATAAATTATTCCTATTTAAAGCTAAATACTTACCTGTAAAATAAATCCTAATATAGCTACAATATAAATTATAATTACATTGTAGCTATTTTAGGATTAATATTTATTTTACAGGCAACTTTGTAATTATTTTAACCAGGTACAATAGCTATTAAATAGTTAAGAACTATTTAATAGTTACCTAGTTAAAATAATTACAAAATTACCTGTAAAATAAATCCTAACCTAAGTTACAATTAAACCTAACACTATACTATCATTAAATTAATTAAATAAAATACCTACAATTACCTACAATTAAACCTAACACTACACTATCAATACATTAATTAAATACAATACCTACAAATAACTACAATGAAATAAACTAACTAAAGTACAAAAAATAAAAAAGAACTAAGTTACAAAAAATAAAAAAATATCTACAAACATAAGAAAAATATTATAACAATTTTAAACTAATTACACCTACTCTAAGCCCCCTAATAAAACAACAAAGCCCCCCAAAATAAAAATGCCCTACCCTATTCTAAATTACTAAAGTTAAAAGCTCTTTTACCTTACCAGCCCTGAACAGGGCCCTTTGCGGGGCATGCCCCAAGAAGTTCAGCTCTTTTGCCTGTAAAAAAAACATACAATACCCCCCCAACATTACAACCCACCACCCACATACCCCTAATCTAACCCAAACCCCCCTTAAATAAACCTAACACTAAGCCCCTGAAGATCTTCCTACTTTATCTTCACCATACCAGGTTCACCGATCGGTCCTGAAGAGCTCCTCCGATGTCCTGATCCAAGCCCAAGCGGGGGGCTGAAGATGTCCATGATCCGGTAGAAGTCTTCATCCAAGCGGGGCAGAAGAGGTCTTCCATCCGATTGAAGTCTTCATCCAGGCGGCATCTTCTATCGACATCCATCTGGAACGGAGCGGCAGCATCCTGAAGACCTCCGACGCGGAACATCCATCCTGGCCGACGACTGAACGACGAATGACGGTTCCTTTAAATGACGTCATCCAAGATGGCGTCCCTCGAATTCCGATTGGCTGATAGGATTCTATCAGCCAATCGGAATTAAGGTAGGAATATTCTGATTGGCTGATGGAATCAGCCAATCAGAATCAAGTTCAATCCGATTGGCTGATCCAATCAGCCAATCAGATTGAGCTCGCATTCTATTGGCTGTTCCGATCAGCCAATAGAATGCGAGCTAAATCTGATTGGCTGATTCCATCAGCCAATCAGAATATTTCTACCTTAATTCCGATTGGCTGATAGAATCCTATCAGCCAATCGGAATTCGAGGGACGCCATCTTGGATGACGTCATTTAAAGGAACCGTCATTCGTCGTTCAGTCGTCGGCCAGGATGGATGTTCCGCGTCGGAGGTCTTCAGGATGCTGCCGCTCCGCTCCAGATGGATGTCGATAGAAGATGCCGCCTGGATGAAGACTTCAATCGGATGGAAGACCTCTTCTGCCCCGCTTGGATGAAGACTTCAATCGGATGGAAGACCTCTTCTGCCCCGCTTGGATGAAGACTTCTACCGGATCATGGACATCTTCAGCCCCCCGCTTGGGCTTGGATCAGGACATCGGAGGAGCTCTTCAGGACGGATCGTGAACCTGGTATGGTGAAGATAAGGTAGGAAGATCTTCAGGGGCTTAGTGTTAGGTTTATTTAAGGGGGGTTTGGGTTAGATTAGGGGTATGTGGGTGGTGGGTTGTAATGTTGGGGGGGTATTGTATGTTTTTTTTACAGGCAAAAGAGTTGAACTTCTTGGGGCATGCCCCGCAAAGGGCCCTGTTCAGGGCTGGTAAGGTAAAAGAGCTTTTAACTTTAGTAATTTAGAATAGGGTAGGGCATTTTTTATTTTGGGGGGCTTTGTTGTTTTATTATGGGGCTTAGAGTAGGTGTAATTAGTTTAAAATTGTTGTAATATTTTTCTTATGTTTGTAGATATTTTTTTATTTTTTGTAACTTAGTTCTTTTTTATTTTTTGTACTTTAGTTAGTTTATTTCATTGTAGTTATTTGTAGATATTGTATTTAATTAATGTATTGATAGTGTAGTGTTAGGTTTAATTGTAGGTAATTGTAGGTATTTTATTTAATTAATTTAATGATAGTGTAGTGTTAGGTTTTATTGTAACTTAGGTTAGGATTTATTTTACAGGTAATTTTGTAATTATTTTAACTAGGTAACTATTAAATAGTTCTTAACTATTTAATAGCTATTGTACCTGGTTAAAATAATTACAAAGTTGCCTGTAAAATAAATATTAATCCTAAAATAGCTACAATGTAATTATAATTTATATTGTAGCTATATTAGGATTTATTTTACAGGTAAGTATTTAGCTTTAAATAGGAATAATTTATTTAATAAGAGTTAATTAATTTCGTTAGATTAAAATTATATTTAATTTAGGGGGTTGTTAGTGTTAGGGTTAAACTTAGCTTTAGGGGTTAATACATTTATTAGAATAGCGGTGAGCTCCGGTCGGCAGATTAGGGGTTAATAATTGAAGTTAGGTGTCGGCGATGTTAGGGAGGGCAGATTAGGGGTTAATACTATTTATTATAGGGTTAGTGAGGCGGATTAGGGGTTAATAACTTTATTATAGTAGTGCTCAGGTCCGCTCGGCAGATTAGGGGTTAATAAGTGTAGGCAGGTGGAGGCGACGTTGTGGGGGGCAGATTAGGGGTTAATAAATATAATATAGGGGTCGGCGGTGTTAGGGGCAGCAGATTAGGGGTACATAAGGATAACGTAGTTGGCGGTCAGCAGATTAGGGGTTAAAACAATTTAATCGAGTGGCGGCGATGTGGGGGGACCTCGGTTTAGGGGTACATAGGTAGTTTATGGGTGTTAGTGTACTTTAGAGTACAGTAGTTAAGAGCTTTATGAACCGGCGTTAGCCCAGAAAGCTCTTAACTACTGACTTTTTTCCTGCGGCTGGAGCTTTGTTGTTAGAGTTCTAACGCTCACTTCAGCCACGACTCTAAATACCGGAGTTAGAAAAATCCCATTGAAAAGATAGGATACGCAATTTACGTAAGGGGATCTGCGGTATGGAAAAGTTGCGGCTGAAAAGTGAGCGTTAGACCCTTTTTTGAGTGACTCCAAATACCAGAGTTAGCCTAAAACCAGCGTTAGGAGCCTCTAACGCTGGTTTTCACGGCTAACGCCAAACTCCAAATCTAGGCCTCAGTGTCTATCCCACACCAGATGGCCAAGGTAGGAGATTTCTCGGAATAGCGTCACATAATCTTACACTTTTCTCCTCTCCCATAGCAACAAGTAAGATTTTAATGTTGGAGGTTCCTCTGACAATCTTCCCCATAACATTTTTCTCATGGACTAACCTCCCCTCATCAGCACTGGAGGCGATTTGAAATGACACAGTAATGCTATCCTGTATGAGCATTGACTGACGGTTCTGCCTGTACAGCATGTAACGCTTGGATGTCAGGGGCTCCAATAAACATAACCGGAATCTGGGTGTCTGTGACTGTGCCGCTCGGCTCTGTATACTCACTAAAAAGTCTGGCGCCATCTTGGAAGGTGTGTGGCGCAGCCAATTGTCCAAACCATTGTGCGATCAATACCCGCATCTCACAACAGTGGCTCTCCAGTAAGTCACATATCTCGTCCCCAAGCCTCTCTGTTGTCATTGTCAGATCAGCCCGCTTAGTGATCCCAATAGTTAGTGGGGAGATATAGTGTTCTTTGCGACCTCACTGTACTGCCTATATCGCCATGTGGGGAGCAAAAGGTCTCTCTCTCCGTACAGCCGCTCTCAATAGCAAATCCACTGGCCGCCTGACATAGAACTGTATCATCCAGTGTAGGTGCTTGTCTCAATGAGTGTAGCCGTCGGACCTGCTCTCTGGTTGCGTGTTAGAAGCGGGATCAAGTAGTGCTGCCCCTGCTTTGGAAAATTCAGGCCAGATTAGGTTATAACCAGCGCTTGCTCTGTCGCGGCTCCAGATGTACCTAAGAGTATTACCCTCTCTATGTGCATAGTATAAGAGAGGTATCCTGTCAATTTTAGGGTGATATTGATACCAGAAATCACTTTAAATAAAGTTAAATGCAGGAGCCATGATCATGTACGTCTGCTCAGTATGCTGGCTGGCTCCGCCCCCCCCTTTTTTAGAATTTTATGCTATCACTCTGTTTAAACAGAAATAGAAGCTTTGATTTTTTTTATTTACCTATGAAGACTATATAACAGAATTTATGCTTACCTGATAAATTACTTTCTCCAACGGTGTGTCCGGTCCACGGTTTCATCCTTACTTGTGGGATATTCTCCTCCCCTACAGGGAATGGCAAGGAGAGCACACAGCAAGAGCTGTCCATATAGCCCCCCCTCTGGCTCCGCCCCCCAGTCATTCGACCGACGGTTAAGAGAAAAAGGAGAAACTATAGGATGCCGTGATGACTGTAGTGTATAAAGAAAGAAAGAAATTTTTCAAACCTGATTAAAAAACCAGGGCGGGCCGTGGACCGGACACACCGTTGGAGAAAGTAATTTATCAGGTAAGCATAAATTCTGTTTTCTCCAACATTAGTGTGTCCGGTCCACGGTTTCATCCTTACTTGTGGGAACCAATACCAAAGCTTTAGGACACGGATGAAGGGAGGGAGCAAATCAGGTTACCTAAACGGAAGGCACCACGGCTTGCAAAACCTCTCTCCCAAAAATAGCCTCCGAAGAAGCATAAGTATCAAATTTGAAAATTTGGCAAAGTATGCAGGGAAGACCAAGTCGCTGCTCTACAGATCTGATCAACAGAAGCCTCGTTCTTGAAGGCCCATGTGGAAGCCCCAGCTCTAGTAGAATGAGCTGTAAATTGTTCAGGAGGCTGCTGTCCAGCAGTCTCATAAGCCAATCGGATGATGCTTTTCAGCCAAAAGTAAAGAGAGGTAACAGTAGCTTTCTGTCCTCTCCTCTTACCAGAATAGACGACAAACAAGGAAGATGTCTGTCTGAAATCCTTCGTTGCTTCTAAATAGAATTTCAAAGCACGAACTACATCTAAATTATGTAACAAACGTTCCTTCTTCGAAACTGGATTCGTACACAGAGAAGGAACCACTATTTCCTGGTTAATATTCCTGTTGGAAACCACTTTTGGAAGAAAACCAGGCTTTGTACGTAAAACTACCTTATCTGTATGGAATACCAGATAGGGTGAACACACTGCAAAGCAGACAATTCAGAAAATCTTCTAGCAGAAGAAAAAGCAACCAAAAACAGAACTTTCCAAGATAGTAACTTAATATGAATGGAATGTAAGGGTTCAAACGGAACCCCTTGAAGAACTGAAAGAACTAAATTTAGACTCCATGGAGGAGTCAAAGGTCTGTAGACAGGCTTGATTCTGACTAAAGCCTGTACAAACACCTGTACATCTGGCACGGCTGCCAGACGTTTTTGCAACAAAACAGACAGAGCAGATATCTGTCCTTTTAGAGAACTAGCTGACAAACCTTTATCTAAACCCTCTTGGAGAAAGGAAAGTATCCTCGGAATTTTAATTTTACTCCAAGAGTATCCCTTGGAGTCGCACCAACAGATATATTTTTTCCATATCTTATGGTAAATTTTCCTAGTTACAGGCTTCCTGGCCTGAATCAGAATATCTATAACCGTATCTGAAAACCCACGCTTAGATAGAATCAAGCGTTCAATTTCCAAGCAGTCAGTTGCAGAGAGACTAGATTTGGATGTTCGAATGGACCTTGTACTAGAAGATCCTGTCTCAAAGGTAGCTTCCATGGTGGAGCCGATGACATATTCACCAGGTCTGCATACCAAGTCCTGCGTGGCCACGCAGGAGCTATCAGAATCACCGAGGCCTTCTCCTGTTTGATCCTGGCTACAAGCCTGGGAAGGAGAGGGAACGGTGGAAACACATAAGCTAGATTGAACGACCAAGGCGCCACCAATGCATCCACTAGTGTCGCCTTGGGATCCCTGGATCTGGACCCGTATCGAGGAACCTTGGAGTTCTGACGAGACGCCATCAGATCCATATCTGGATTGCCCCATAGTTGAGTTAACTGGGCAAAGACCTCCGGGTGGAGTGCCCACTCCCCCGGATGGAAAGTCTGACGACTCAAATAATCCACCTCCCAGTTGTCTACTCCTGGGATGTGAATTGCAGATAGATGGCAGGAGTGATCCTCCGCCCATTTCATGATCTTGGATACCTCTCTCATCGCCAAGGAACTCTTTGTTCCTCCCTGATGGTTGATGTAAGCTACAGTCGTCATGTTGTCTGACTGGAATCTTATGAATCCGGCCTTCGCTAGTTGAGGCCAAGCCCGGAGAGCATTGAATATCGCTCTCAGTTCCAGGATGTTTATCGGGAGAAGAGACTCTTCCCGAGACCATAGACCCTGAGCTTTCAGGGAATCCCATACCGCGCCCCAGCCTAATAGACTGGCGTCGGTTGTGACAATGACCCACTCTGGTCTGCAGAAACTCATTCCCTGAGACAGGTGATCCTGAGTCAACCACCAACGGAGTGAGTCTCTGTTCATCTGGTCTACTTGAATCTGTGGAGACAAGTCTGCATAGTCCCCATTCCACTGATTGAGCATGCACAGTTGTAATGGTCTTAGATGAATTCGAGCAAAAGGAACTATGTCCATTGCTGCAACCATCAATCCTACTACTTCCATGCACTGAGCTATGGAAGGCTGCAGAATAGAGTGAAGAACTTGAAAAGCGTTTAGAAGCTTTGTCTTTCTGACTTCTGTCAGGAAGGTCTTTATTTCTAAAGAATTTATTATTGTTCCCAAAAAGGGAACTCTTTTTGACGGAGACAGGGACATTTTTTCTACGTTCACCTTCCACCCGTGAAATCTGAGAAAGGCTAGAACAATGTCTTGTATGGGCCTTTGCTTTGGAAAGAGACGACGCTTGGGTTAGAGTGTCGTCTAAATAAGGTGCTATAGCAATGCCCCTCGGTCTTAATACCGCTAGAAGGAACCCTAGCACCTTTGTGAAAATTCTGGGAGCAGTGGCTAAACCGAATGGAAGAGCCACGAACTGTCTTTCCAGGAAGACGAACCTCAGGAACTAATGGAGATCTTTGTGGATAGGAATATGCAGGTATGCATCCTTTAAATCCACGGTAGTCATGTATTGACCCTCCTGGATTGTTGGAAAAATCTTCCTTGTTCCGTTATTGGAACTGGGTGTATCACTCCTATCTTTACTATGTCTCCTACGCAGTGTAAGAATGCCTGTCTCTTCATCTGGTCTGAAGATAAGCGAGACATGTGGAACCTTCCCTTTGGAGGAAGTTCCTTGAATTCTAGAAGATATCCCTGAGAGACTATTCTAGTGTCCAGGAATCTGGAACATCTCTTGCCCAAGCCTGAGCAAAGAGAGAGAGTCTGCCCCCTACTAGATCCGGTCCCGGATCGGGGCTACCCCTTCATGCTGTCTTGGTAGCAGGCTTTTTGGCCTGTTTACCCTAGTTCCAACCTTGCAATGGTTTCCATGCTGGTTAAGGTTGGGAAGTGTTGCCTTCTTATCTGGAGGCCGCAGAGTTAGGAATTGGTCCGTTCCTGAAATTGCGAAAGGAACGAAAATTAGATCTGTTCTTAGCCTTAAAAGGCCTATCTTGTGGGAGGGCATGTCCCTTTCCACCAGTAATGTCTGAAAATAATCTCTTTCAATTCCAGCCCGAATAGGGTCTTACCCTTGAAAGGAATATTAAGCAATTTGTTCTTGGACGACACATTCGCCGATCAGGATTTTAGCCAAAGCGCTCTGCGCGCCACTATAGCAAACCCTGAATTTTTCGCCGCTAACTTAGCTAATTGAAAAGAGGCATCCAAAAGAAATGAATTAACCAACTTAAGTGCGTGAATTCTGTCCTTGACTTCATCATATGGAGTCTCCCTTTGAAGCGAATTTTCCAGTTCCTCGAACCAAAAAACGCTGCGGTAGTGACAGGAATAATGCACGAGATTGGTTGAAGAAGGAAGCCCTGCTGAATAAATTATTTTTTAACAGTCCTTCTAATCTTTTATCCATAGGATCTTTGAAAACGCAACTGTCCTCAATAGGAATAGTTGTGCGCTTAGCTAACACTGAAACCGCCCCCTCAACCTTAGGAACCGTCTGCCATGTGTCCTTTCTATGGGTCGACAATGGGGAACATTTTCTTGAATATAGGAGGTGGAACAAAAGGTATACCTGGCTTTTCCCACTCCTTAGTCACTATGTCCGCCACCCGCTTGGGTATCGGAAAGGCATCAGCGTGCACTGGAACCTCTAAGAATTTGTCCATCTTGCACAATTTCTCTGGAATTACCAGAGAATCACAATCATCTAGAGTAGTTAGGACCTCCTTAAGCAGGGCGCGGAGGTGTTCTAACTTAAATTTAATAATCCCTATATCAGTGTCTGCCTGCTGAGAAACTTTTCCTGAATCAGAAACTTCCCCTTCAGACAGGCCCTCCCTCACTGCTATACTCAGATTGATGTGAGGGAACAACTGATAAATTGTCCTCAGCGCTAACCTGCTCATCTTCTGTATTTAAAAACTGAGCAATCACGCTTTCTAGAATAGGATGGCAGTTTGGATAATAGATTTGCTATAGAATTATCCATCACTGCAGTTAATTGCTGCATAGTAACCAGCATCGGCGCGCTAGATGTACTAGGTATCGCCTGCGTGGGCAAAACTGGTGTTGACACAGAAGGAGAGGATGATAAACTATCCCCACTACCTTCCCATGAAGAATCATCCTGGGCAATCTTATTAAATGTGACAGTACTGTCCTTACTTTGTTTGGACGCTATGACACAATTTGCACAAAACATTAATAGGGGGAACCACCTTGGCTTTCATACATACAGAGCATAAGCTATCTGAAGGTACAGACTTGTTAGACAGAATATGGCAGGCTAATAATGCAATAAAAACGTTTTTAAAGAAAAGCGTTACTGTCTCTTTAAATAATAAACAAGCACACTTTATTTCTGAAAGTTTGAAAAACTATGAAGGCAATGTCCGATTTTTACAAAATTTGCACCCCAGAGTCCTAGTGCCTTGAAAGTATTGCACACCAAGTTTCAAGACTTTAACCCTTAAAATGAGCAAAACGGAGCTATTTGTTCAAATAAACAATTTTATCACACAACAATCACTGCCACAGCCTTGCTGCGGCTTTTTACCTTCCGTTAAAGTGATTCAACACTGAAATAAACCTTCCTGAGTCCATTTTCTTTACCCACAGGACCCTCAAATGAAGCTGCATGCACTGCCAAGGAAATAAACTGCGCAATTGAGGCGCGAAAACAGGGCCTCCTCCATCTGCATTACCAGAGTGAAGGGGCCTTTCTGACTAAAGTAGTAGTCTAACTAGATGCCAGGCGAAAAAACGTTCCCAAAAGTGCTTTTATAACACAAAAAAACACTCTAAATGTCCAATAAATCTGATATAAACCAATCGATTTAGCCCACAATAGTGTCAACCAGTATAGAGCCCATTTATAAGCCTTAATCTGTTATGAATCTAAGAAAATGGTTTACCAATCCCCTAAGGGAAAAACTGACAGTCTTCTAGCATTACTAAGTCTTGTTAGAAATATGACTAATCGTACCTGAAGCAGATAAGTCTGCAAACTGTTCCCCCCAACTGAAGTTCTCTGGGCTCAACAGTCCTGCGTGGGAACAGCAATTGATTTTAGTTACTGCTGCTAAAATCATAATCCTCTTTTAACCCTTTAACGACCAAGGACGTGCAGGGTACGTCCTCAAAAAAAAGGCAGTTAATGCCTGAGGACGTACCCTGCACGTCCTCGGTGTGGAAAGCAGCTGGAAGCGATCCTGCTCGCTTCCAGCTGCTTTCCGGTTATTGCAGTGATGCCTCGATATGGAGGCATCCTGCAATAACCCTGCATGGCCATCCGATGCAGAGAGAGCCACTCTGTGGCCCTCTCTGCACCGGACATCGATGGCCGGTATCGTTGGTGGGTGGGAGCTGACTTGGGAGGCGGGTGGGCGGCCATCGATGGGCCGTGTAAGGTGGAGGGGGGCGGGATCGGGGGCGTAGCTGACGGGGGCGCACACGGGCGCGCGCGCGTGCACATAGGGCGGCGGGCGGGCGCGTGCACGGGGCGGGAGCGGGTGGGAACCGCTATACTACAGAAAATGAATGTAACTATGTGGGGGAAAAGGGCAAAATTAAAAAAAAATAAACAGCAGTCAAAGGGATCTTGGAGGGGTGGGGGGTTGGTATTGGGTGTGGGGGGGAGCTACACTACAGAAAAAGGGATTTTTTCTTAAAAAAAGCACATTTTTTTCTAAACTGGGTACTGGCAGACAGCTGCCAGTACCCAAGATGGCGCCCATTAAGGCAGAGGGGGAGGGTTAGAGAGCTGTTTGGTGGGGGATCTGTGAGGTTGGGGGCTAAGGGGGGATCCTACACAGCAGCATATGTAAATATGCTTAAAAAAAATCCAAAAAGCCCAAATATACCTTTTATTTTAGTACTGGCAGAGTTTCTGCCAGTACTTAAGATGGCGGGGACAATTGTGGGGTGGGGGAGGGAAGAGAGCTATTTGGGAGGCATCAGGGGGTCTGATGTTTCAGGTGGGAGGCTGAGCTCTACACTAAAGCTAAAATTAACCCTGCAAGTTCCCTACAAGCTACATAATTAACCCCTTCACTGCTAGCCATAATACACGCTTGATGCGCAGCAGCATTTAGCGGCCTTCTAATTACCAAAAAGCATCGCCAAAGCCATATATGTCTGCTATTTCTGAACAAAGGGGATCCCAGAGAAGCATTTACAACCATTTGTGCCATAATTGCACAATTAATAATTATATTGTAAATAATTTCAGTGAGAAACCTAAAGTTTGTAAAAAAGTTTGTGAAAAAGGGAACGTTTTTTTAAAATTGATCGCATTTGGCGGTGAAATGGTGGCATGAAATATACCAAAATGGGCCTAGATCAATACTTTGGGTTGTCTACTACACTACACTAAAGCTAAAATTAACCCTACAAGCTCCCTACAAGCTCCCTAATTAACCCCATGCACTGCTGGGCATAATACACGTGTGGTGCGCAGCGGCATTTAGCGGCCTTCTAATTACCAAAAAGCAATGCCAAAGCCATATATGTCTGCTATTTCTGAACAAAGGGGATCCCAGAGAAGCATTTACAACCATTTGTGCCATAATTGCATAAGCTGTTTGTAAATGATTTCAGTGAGAAACCTAAAATTGTGAAAAAGTTAACGTTTTTTTTAATTTGATTGCATTTGGCGGTGAAATGGTGGCATGAAATATACCAAAATGGGCCTAGATCAATAGTTGGGGTTGTCTACTACACTACACTAAAGCTAAAATTACCCCAAAATGCTCCCTACATGCTCCCTAATTAACCCCTTCACTGCTGGGCATAATACACGTGTGGTGCGCAGT
Source organism: Bombina bombina (assembly GCF_027579735.1). NCBI lineage: Eukaryota > Metazoa > Chordata > Amphibia > Anura > Bombinatoridae > Bombina > Bombina bombina. The sequence goes on from NC_069500.1 coordinate 1,415,784,245, forward strand.
GGCATTTAGCGGCCTTCTAATTACCAAAAAGCAACGCCAAAGCCATATATGTCTGCTATTTCTGAACAAAGGGGATCCCAGAGAAGAATTTACAACCATTTATGCCATAATTGCACAAGCGGTTTGTAAATAATTTCAGTGAGAAACCAAAAGTTTGTGAAAAAATTTGTGAAAAAGTGAACGATTTTTTGTATTTGATCGCATTTGGCGGTAAAATGGTGGCATGAAATATACCAAAATGGGCCTAGATCAATACTTTGGGTTGTCTACTAAAAAAATATATATACATGTCAAAGGATATTCAGAGATTCCTGAAAGATATTAGTGTTCTAATGTAACTAGCGCTAATTTTGAAAAAAAAATGGTTTTTAAATAGAAAAGTGCTACTTGTATTTATGGCCCTATAAGTTACAAAAAAAGCAAAGAACATGTAAACATTGGGTATTTCTAAACTCAGAATAAAATTTTGAAACTATTTAGCATGGGTGTTTTTTGGTGGTTGTAGATGTATAACAGATTTTGGGGGTCAAAGTTAGAAAAAGTGTGTTTTTTTCGATTTTTTCCTCATATTTTATAAATTTTTTTATAGTAAATGATAAGATATGATGAAAATAATGGTATCTTTAGAAAGTCCATTAAATGGCGAGAAAAACGGTATATAATATGTGTGGGTACAGTAAATGAGTAAGAGGAAAATTATAGCTAAACACAAACACCTCAAAAATGTAAAAATAGCCTTGGTCCCAAACGGACAGAAAATGGAAAAGTGCTGTGGTCATTAAGGGGTTAACAGAAATCTTCTTCATTTTCTGTTGTAGAGTAAATAGTATAAACCGGCACTATTTTAAAATAACCAACTCTTGATAGAAGAAATAAAAAACTACAACTAACACCACAAACTCCTCACCATCCCCGTGGAGATGCTACTTGTTCAGAGCGGCAAGGAGAATGACTGGGGGGCGGAGCCAGAGGGGGGGCTATATGGACAGCTCTTGCTGTGTGCTCTCCTTGCCATTCCCTGTAGGGGAGGAGAATATCCCACAAGTAAGGATGAAACCGTGGACCGGACACACCAATGTTGGAGAAATATATTTTAAGTAGACAACCCAAGGTATTGATCTAGGCCCATTTTGGTATATTTGATGCCACTGTTTGGCTGACAAATACAATCAAATAAAAAATGATTTTGCAAATGTTGGGTTTCTCACTGAAATTATTTACACACAACTAATGCAGTCATAAGATAAATGGTTGTAAAAGCGTCTCTGGGGTCCCCTTTGTTCAGAAACAGCAGACACGCATGGCTTTGTCATTGGTGTTTGTCAATTTGAAGGCCACTAATTGCAGCTGCGTAAACTCCCACCACCTGATCACTCCCAAACACCTCTTTTCCCTCCTCTCCACTACTGGTCACCACCATTTTAAGTACTGGCTGACTGTCTGCCAGCATGCATTTTAGGGCCTTTGTATATATATATATATATATATATATAATTTTTTTTTAGTGTAGGGATCACTCCTCAACCTTCCACCTCCATGATCACCCAAACAGCTCTCTTAACCCCCCCCCCCCACCATGATTTATCATTTTCTTTTATTTATCATTTTTCTGCAGTGTAAAATTCCCCTCACCCTCCAAGCAATTACTTTGTTCTTGTAGTGTAGAGTCCCCCATCCTCCCTCCAAAAAAAAATCTGTAGCAAATACAGAAAAATAGATTTTTCGATTGGGACAGGTAGATTACAATATGGGACAGACAAGCGGAACCACCATTATAGTATATTATTTTGATATTTCACTTGTAACCATTTTCCATTTTTATGGTATGTTGATACATGTGTTATTTTCCTTTAGTGAGATATATTTTATATATGGATTGTATTTTATTCTTGTCCAGAGTTTGTTATATTTTACTCTTATGTCTTTGGCATGTTGTGATTTGTATATCCCTTATGTTAAACGCACCCATAAAGGGAGGGATTACCCTGTTTTAAGACAATATACAGGTGTTTATGTTTTTCAGCATCTTTTCAAGAGTGGTTTATCTCTTTATATATAGCAGGTATGGATCCAGGGACAAAACTACAGGGGGTGCAGAGTGCACAATTGTGACTGGGCCACTGAGGGTGGGGGCCCAGCTTAAAAAATAATAATAATATATTTCTTTCAATAAAAACATTGTCCTGCCACTGCCTGCACTGATATCATGTGAGTGTGACGTGATGCTTCATTAGTGTCTCTGACTACAGGGGTTAGTGTTTCTGTTTTACCCATTGGTGTTTATGTGTGTGTATGTGACTGTGTGTGTATTTATGTATGTATGTGTGTGTGTGTGTGTGTGTGTATGTGACTGTGTGTGTATTTATGTGTGTGTATGTGACTGTGTGTGTATTTATGTATGTGTGTGTGTGTGTGTATGTGACTGTGTGTGTATTTATGTATGTATATGTGTGTGTGTGTATTAATGTATGTGTGTGTGTGTGTGTATGTGTCTGTGTGTGTATTTATGTATGTGTGTGTGTATGTGACTGTGTGTGTATTTATGTATGTGTGTGTGTGTATGTGACTGTGTGTGTATTTATGTGTGTGTGTATGTGACTGTGTGTGTATTTATGTATGTATGTGTGTGTGTGTGTGTGTGTGTGTGTATGTGACTGTGTGTGTATTTATGTATGTATATGTGTGTGTGTATTTATGTATGTGTGTGTGTGTATGTGACTGTGTGTGTATTTATGTATATGTGTGTGTGTATGTGACTGTGTGTGTATTTATGTATGTGTGTGTGTATGTGTGTGTATGTGACTGTGTGTGTATTTATGTATGTGTGTGTGTGTGTCTGTGACTGTGTGTATATTTATGTATGTACGTATGTGTGTGTGTGTGTGTGTGTGTGTGTGTGTGTATGTGACTGTGAGTGTATTTATGTATGTATGTGTGTGTGTATGTGAATGTGTGTGTATTTATGTATGTATGTGACTGTGTGTATGTATGTGTGTGTGTGTATGTGACTGTGTGTGTATTTATGTATGTGTGTGTGTGTGTATGTGACTGTGTGTGTATTTATGTATGTGTGTGTGTGTGTGTATGTGACTGTGTGTGTATTTATGTATGTATGTGTGTGTATGTGACTGTGTGTATTTATGTATGTATGTATGTATGTGTGTGTGTGTGTATGTGACTGTGTGTGTATTTATGTATGTATGTGTGTGTATGTGACTGTGTGTGTATTTATATATGTATGTATGTGTGTGTGTGTGTGTGTGTGTGTGTGTATGTGACTGTGTGTGTATTTATGTATGTGTGTATGTGACTGTGTGTGTATTTATGTATGTGTGTGTGTGTATGTGACTGTGTGTGTATTTATGCATGTGTGTGTGTGTATGTATGTATATGACTGTGTGTTTATTTATGTATGTGACTGTGTGTGTGTATGTGACTGTGTGTGTATTTATGTATGTATGTATGTGTGTGTGAGTGTATGTGACTGTGTGTGTATTTATGCATGTGTGTGTGTATGTATGTATATGACTGTGTATGTATTTATGTATGTATGTGTGTGTGTGTGTGTGTGACTGTGTGTATTTATTTATGTATGTATGTGTGTGTATGTGACTGTGTGTGTATTTATGTATGTATGTGTGTGTGTGTGTGTGTGTGTGTATGTGACAGTGTGTGTATTTATTTATATATGTATGTATGTGTGTGTGTGTGTATGTGACTGTGTGTGTATTTATGTATGTGTGTTTGTGACTGTGTGTGTATTTATGCATGTGTGTGTATGTATGTATATGACTGTGTGTTTATTTATGTATGTGACTGTGTGTGTGTATGTGACTGTGTGTTTTTATGTATGTATGTATGTATGTGTGTGTGTGTGAGTGTATGTGACTGTGTGTGTATTTATGCATGTGTGTGTGTATGTATGTATATGACTGTGTGTGTATTTATGTATGCATTTATGTATGTGTGTGTGTCTGTGTGTGTATTTATGCATGTGTGTGTATGTATGTATATGACTGTGTGTTTATTTATGTATGTGACTGTGTGTTTTTATGTATGTATGTATGTATGTGTGTGTGTGTGTGTGAGTGTATGTGACTGTGTGTGTATTTATGCATGTGTGTGTGTATGTATGTGTATGACTGTGTGTGTATTTATGTATGTATGTATGTGTGTGTGTGTCTGTGTGTGTATTTATGTATGTATGTGTGTGTATGTATGTATGTGACTGTGTGTGTATTTATGCATGTATGTGTGTATGTTTGTGGAACCAGCAAATACAGTACCACCATATACAGTTAGGGTTGCCACCTCAGCCATGTTTTCCTGGACACTTATGAGTTACACATGCTGCAGTGTGTGCAGGGAGGAACATGTACTGCGTTTCTGGACAGCACTATTCATATTCCTCCCTGCACACCCTGCAGCATATGTAACTTATAAGTGTTCTGTATTTTAAGGGACGGGTGGCAACCCTAAGAAGCTGGACCATGTTACTGACTACTGTGGTCACTTTATAAAGTACTGGGGGTGGGTAGGGTCAGGCAAGCCATCTCACCGGCAGATTACAGACTGTGTCACTAACTCACTATATACAGTACTGGTGGGTTAAACAGTGTCACTATATACAGTACTGGTGGGTTAAACAGTGTCACTATATACAGTAATAGGGGGTCAGATCATCTCACAGACTGTGGGCACAGGGTACCTCCTTTTGCAGACATGTAATCTGATTCACATTTTTTTTTCTGTGTTAAATGGGGGGCTACTTAGATTGTTGCACCTGGGCCCTGTGGTTTCTAGTTATGCCTCTGTATGGATCTGTATATGTATAAGCCTGATGAAAAAGCTCAAGTTGGGCTAAGAGCGCGTCACTATATTTATTGATTTTAATACACACTTTAACACTTGCTGTTCGATCATTTCTGCTGATCCACTGCACCTAAGAGAAGCCGAGACATTTTTAGTTTCCAGCATTACGTGGCTTCAGTCTGCTAGGCGACAGAGGTTCCGGTTTGTGGCTACAGCACCTGGAGGTGCGCTTTACTTGTGAGTGGTTTTATCATTTGTCCCTTAAATAAGTTTTCTTTAATCTTCTAGAATTTTCTGTAGCGTATGGTCCCATCCCTACCTCTATCCTGCCTAACATTTTTTCCATAGTGTATGGAACCCCTCCCTCCCCCCTCCTCCACTGGGCTGCCTACCTCATAAACTCCCACCGCTCCCACTCGGTCTAAAAAACATAAATTATGCTTACCTGATCATTTCATTTCCATCTGTGGGAGGAGAGTCCACTGCTTCATTCATTACTTCAGAACCTGGCCACCAGGAGGAGGCAAAGACACCCCAGCCAAAGGCTTAAATACCTCCACCACTTCCCTTATCCCCCAGTCATTCTGCCAAGGAAACAAGGAACAGTTTCACCAGGAGCAGAAGGACAAAAGAAAAAGGCACAAATAACTGCCCAACAGTTAGAACCAGCAAGGCCCTTGCTAGAGACCGCCCAGAATCACTAGACTCGACCAAGCCCAAAAGCCACTGAGGTGACAAAGTCCCTCAGGCTCTCAGCCCATGAATAAACTCACCCCGACCAGAAGGAACGGAAACATCCACATTCTACCTGAAGGGAAGAAGAAGGACTCGGATAAGGGAGTCCAAAAAGGACCAATCAGCAAAAAAGGTTATTCCAGCCTTCAAAATGTAAAAAAAGACCTTTAATGTTTCACATAGGGTCCATAGAAAAAGAAATACAACGTTTCAGGCCTGCTATAGGCTCTTAGTCATGTACATGACAAGTGTACATGACTAAGGGCCTATAGCAGGCCTGAAACATTGTATTTCTTTTTTATGGACCCTATGTGAAACAATAAAGGTCTTTTTTTAAATTTTGGAGGCTGGAATAACCTTTTTTGCTGATTGGATTACTATTGGAACGTGGCAGGTCCTTTATTCTGTGACCCTTAAGCTAAAGGACCGAAAAGTCCGAAAGGCCCCCAGAAACACAAGAGGACAAGGGCATCTTGAAGAAAAAACCCAAGGGTAACTCCAAGAGAGTAAACAGGGCAACATCGATGAAAAACCCTACCAACCTAGCAGAGCAAGGGAGGAAAATCCCAATCCCCTGTCTGCATGGATTTCAAGGGACCAAAGTAAAGCCCTTAAAAACTAAAGGACGTAAGGTAGAACCCCTCCCCTACGCAGAGTGCTAACTCGCACCCAGGATAGAGCAACCGAAAGAAAAACCGTCCCTGGGAGCCGTGAAAACAGCATCAGAATATCTGAATATCTTTCTCCGAAAACTCATAGGCTTCCTGCTGCAAAGGTGGTCTAAGTGAACACAAGGTGCCAAACCTAGTCATCAAGCTAGCAAACTGCACAGGACCTACTTCAGCAAGGAAAACTCCAAAGTAGTGCAGAACAACACCTACCCAAGAAAAACATAAATTATGCTTACCTGATAATCTTCTTTTCTTCTGATGGAAAGTGTCCACAGCTGCATTCATTACTTTTGGGAATTCAGAACCTGGCCACCAGGAGGAGGGAAAGACACCCCAGCCAAAGCCTTCAAATACCTCCCCCACTTCCCTCATTCCCCAGTCATTCTGCCAAGGGAACAAAGAACAATAGGAGAAATATCAGGGTGAAAAAGGTGCCAGAAGAACAAAAAATGTACTGCCGCCTCATAGATAAAACCCCGGCGGGAGCTGTGGACTCTCTCCGTCAGAAGAAAAGAAAATTATCAGGTAAGCATAATTTATGTTTTTCTACTTAAACAGGAAGAGTCCACAGCTGCATTCATTACTTTTGGGAAAACAATACCCAAGCTAGAGAACACTGAATGCAAACAAAGGGCGGGTACAAAAAGGCAGCCGGAAATTACCCGACATCCTACAAAAACTCTAAATGACAAGGGAAAAACCGGAAGCCCAGGTAACTGCTCATCAGTTACATAACCTGCAAAGCCGTGCTAGAGACCCAGAGTCTGCTGAGCACAAAGGCCTCCAAGGATCCAGTCCAGTGGCTCTCAACTCCCACGAAAAGTACCCCTAAAAGTAAAAAACCTCCATCTACCCCCGAGGGGGAAAATAGAGAACCCCATAAGAGATCCAAAGGACCATCCAACACGGGCTCAAATCAAACTGAGAGCAACCCAAGGTTGCCACAGGACCACTGCCCAGGGAGACAAACTCCCTAGAAGGACAAGGATCAGAAATAAGTCCATACTCATGAAAAAACATCACTAGGATGACCAGAAGGCCTCCCTCATATCCCTGACACAGCACCATACCACATATGGTGTTCCAGAAAACCGCAAGTTCCCTATTGCATCATAGCCAGGTCAAACCCATCAGGTTAGACAAGCCTAGACAAGCAGAGACAGGACAACTGTCCTAGCAGTCAAAAAACAAAGAGCTCTCCAAGAAAACACAGAGCCACCTGTAAACAAGAACTCGCAATGACCAATATCCAGGCAGCAAGCTGACCCTAAGCCATTGTGGGACTCGTTCCACCAAGAAGCACCGAAAAATCTCAACAACAGCCCCTGACCATAAATATACGGGCTCCAAGGAGCATCCCATCCCAGCAGCAGACGCCGCCAGTAGAGAGATGGGCACCAAGAGTCCCCTCCCCGAAGGAGAGGACAAACCCAATAACAGGAAATGGACAATATTGCACAGAGCAGACCAATCCCAGACGTTCCCTCCAGTATAACGGTCCCAGCCCAAAGGCTAATTAAAGACCTAAGACACGAGTCCCAGACCGTCTGAAGAAAAAGGATGGATCTACAAGGAATCAAAACCCCAGAGTAGAACTCTGACCGCTACTAAAACTGGAATTCTCCATGAGCCATGACAGGTAACTTCATGCTCGGGTCCGAAAACCCCTACACTGCAGCCTTCCAGAAGAAGGAACACTCCCCCAGGGAAGAAGTACTCTAAACCCCAGCATCTTAAAACCAGAATCTAGTTCCGTGATTCTAAGTACGCCAGGAAGAGAAAAAATTCATATGAAGCAAGAAAAACAAGGACCCACGGGCCTTCACAGATACTGAGGTACTTCCAAGTCAAGGAGAACACGCAAGAACCCATCCCCTACCCTAGGTGAGAAGAAAAAAGGGAGCAAAGCAACAGTAACCACCCTACCAATATAGGTGAGACCCTTCGGCCAAAATCGCCAGCCCAGTTGAAATGACAACTGGAGTCTACAAGGAAGCACAGATGTCAAAGAAGACAAGTAGAGAGGCCTCAAACTTAAGCCTCAGACAGACAGTAATCTCCCTGAGAGTCAGAAACCCTGCCCACAAAGTACACGCGGGGGAACCAAACCCAGGGGTTAAGCAGAACCGTCCATGCCCGTTCCAGGCAAGAGACGTGGTCCTAAGACAGTACTCGAAAAACAGAACCGATCGAAAGATCTAACTTCCTGAGGAATCTATCAGCTGCCTTCCATGGCAGGAGTGCACCCAAGACAGAGCCTTCCACCATCTAAAGTCCATAGACTTAGATTAGCTAGCAACAGCCTCAAACTCAATAGTCTGAAAAACACTCCTGACCAGTTGAAGAAATGGGCAACCAGTACCCTTGGATCGCAAAGGCTATCCTCTGAAGACAGGCCAAACAACCTGACCCACATGCTGATGAAGAGGAAGGTCATTTCCCAGACCCCAGAAAGGCAAAAGTCTGTGACTGACCACAGCCTCCTACCCTCAAGCCCAAAAGGCTAGATCTGCATAAGGTCAAATGATAGCACCCAAGAGTCTAAAGACCATGGTATGACAAGGGGCAGTTCTTAGATTGAGAAGACGACAGTCTCCAGAAATCCTTACCAGATCGGTCTCCCAAAATCCTTGCAACAGGCATAACAATGGGAGCCTCGCAGCTCATGCAGAAAAGGCAGGGTGACCACTGCAATCCAAGTACTGGAGCAAACAAAACACTGAGAAAAAATGGAAGAAGGACATGCTCTGCACTAGGCTACAAGAGTCAACATCCGGGAGATACCGCAAGCAAATTGTCCATCACCCGGAATACCAGACCTCCGGAGGTCATTCACATCTCCAAACTCTACAGGAGTGGAAAACTACGGTTCCAAGTCGGTCATGTAACTCAAGCAAATTGTAGCACCTGGATTCCATCCAAGTACTAACCAGGCCCAACGCTGCTTAGCTTCCAAGATCAGACAAGATCGGGCACATTCAGGGTGGAGTGGTCGTAGGCCCCTAAAAAGGCCAACCTATATAACTCCCAACCTTCCTCTCAGAAGCGTTGGATCTATCACTAGGCCTCATACCTCGTACTAGGATCCGAGCCCGGAGTCCATATTAATAGGTCAAGTGACATTCAGAATCCGACAGGATAATTAGCACCATGAGGGTGACATGAACCCAAGGAACAGCAGATAGCAACCAACTAGTACCTGCCTGGTATAAGGACACCCCAAAACTGTCTAAGGTCCAAGAAAAATCGACCCCAATGTTCGATAATATTAATTAGAACATAACTTTGTTCCTAATCAAAAGTGTGCAGCTTCCGAGGAAGCGCCCATGCGACCACAAAATCTGAAGTATCAGTTCCAGAGAAAGAACGTTCCCAAAATGGAAATTATATCAGACATGAGCTTATTAAAAACAAATCAAATACATACACACTGGATCAAAATAAAAGTAAGGCAGCACCCGCGGGTGAATGCCCAAGGTGAATGGGTACGCCAACCGGACCAGCTGATCAGAGGCCCCATTAACCCAAGCTCAGAACTGGAACCAATACATAAACAAAAGAAAAACTGAGATGTCAAGGAGATTATCTTCATCCCCAAACGTCTAACCCAGCTTACCATCCGGCATCTAAGGCCTCGGATGCCTCGGCCCACTAGGACTGGGATCCTCTAGCACCGCAAAAACATGCCTTAGTAGAACACCAAGACGGGCCAGCCTATAACGGAAGGCAAAATTATCCCTTGCCGGATCGATAAACGACCCCGGCCCTGAGGTTGGGGCCCCTGAAGCCTCAGAGGCCGACTCTTCCTCAGAAGGCCGAACTAAATCAAGCAATATCACGCCCGACGGGCCCTGGTTGACAGAACAGGGACAGTACCTTACAAATATTTCACTTGGGAGATATAAGTGAGCCAGCGCCCTAGATATGGCCATGCAGAACCGTGTCAAAATCTCTGGAGGAAATAAGCCACCTTCCAGAGTAGTAAAGGCCATAGGGACACCTGCTTGCGTAGCAAATGAAGGTTCTGGGGCATGCGCCTCAGCGGACATAGAATCCTTTGGGGCGGATGGCTCAACGCACTCTAAGGTCCCTGAGTCGGAACATAACTGATGGGCATGGATAACCCGGGCCATTACCTATTCATCACAAGACGTATTCTCCGCATCAGAGACATCCGTGTCTAAAAAATCAGAATCCTCTATAATCTTGGAATTACAAAAATGACAAACACTAACTGGCACCTTTTTTACACACCCAATGGCTGGGGCATTTACCACCTCCTCTGAACCAGACAACCAACGAGCAGACTCTCTCTGTCGCCACACAGTCAGAATACGGAAGTGGAAAACAACGTAACCGCACCCAGTCAGGAGGTGCAACGTGCCAGTCACAAAAAGAGCACGCAAATCTAAAGAGATCGTGCAAATTGATAAGGCCGTTATGTTCCGAAAAGTGATGAGCCAAAGTATTACTACACATTAGTAGATAGAACCACATAACAAACATGATTAAAGTCCCCCCTGTTCAATAACCCTCCTCAGCAGATATTAAGCCATGATTCATATTTTAAGATAAAAGGAGTCCCACTGGGACCCTACCTTCTCTCGTTACCATTACATTCACATAAGGAAATAAAATGAAAACAATCTTACCGGAATCTGTGCCGTGGCACAGGAACACAGCCCTTCAAGTGTGACAGATAGTAGTTTCGCTTCTGACATGGACTTGAGTGAATAAAGGCAGGCAGCAAAACTCGTCAACGATGATTGTCAAGGATCTGTTAATATGAGTCGGGATGGTTTTGCAGAAAGACTCTCCCTGCATCTCCGGATTCTAACCTTCATCCATGCTCTCACTGACAGGATTACTTAAAACTCCAATCCCAATTTTGAAGAGTACTACCCTTCATAAGAGACTATCTTTAATCTTCTGACACTTCTCTGCCAACCTCCTGTGATGAAAGGCAAAGAATGACTAGGGAAAGAGGGAAGTGGGGGAGGTATTAAAGCCTTTGGGTGCGGTGTCTTTGCCTCCTCCTGGTGGCCAGGTTCTGAATTCCCACAAGAATGAAGCAGTGGACTCTCCTCCATTTAAGATGGAAATGTGTATGAAAAAACAAAGAAGTTAGCAGATTGTGATAACATCGACATCGAAAAGGGCTCATCTGTTTTTGGTAACATGCAGATAATTATCAAACAATAGATTCTGATCAACCCGATAAGTTGTTAAACTCTAAAGAATATTTTGCACTTCACTGATTATGATAATCTTCTTCAAAGACACAATCATGTTTTATTCTAATTAATTCCCACTTTGGAATAATCTTAATTATGACAGGAGGTTTGTCCACAGTATATTTTGCCTAAAGAACATTTTTTCTGCAATTTTGAATACTACATTTATTCTACTGTATGTCACCCTGCAATGTCACCTCTAAAAAACGAACAGTAATCACGTAAACCTGTTCCCCATCACAGTCCCACACCTCTGAAGAAAGGAAAAGAAAATCATTTTAGGTAAACAAGAATTCCATTACCACCAAACGCACCAAATCAACTTACTGCTTAAACTAAAGGTGCCTTCTTTCTTTTGAATGTTCAGAATATCTCCAACTCCCCAGCTGAGCCCCATTAAAGGAAAAAAAACTAAATGTATGCTTACCTGATAAAATCATTTCTTTCCTGGCATGGAGAGTCCACAAATCTATTCAATTCCAAGATCAGACAAGATCGGGTACATTCAGGGTGGCTGTTGTCCAGCTGTCTCATAAACCAATCGAATGACACTCCTCAACCAAAAAGAAAGAGTAGTTGACGTGGCCTTTTGGCCCTTACGTTTGCCAAATGTATGCTTACCTGATAAAATCATTTCTTTCCTGGCATGGAGAGTCCACAAATCTATTCAATTACTAGTGGGAATTCAACTCCTGACCACCAGGAGGGGGTAAAGAACACTTCCAGCAAAGCTTTAAGTATCCCTCCCACTTCCCATAATTCCCAGTCATTCAGCCGAGGGAATACAGAAAGGGAAGAGGAACAACAGGGGTATAGAGGTGCCGGAAGTTTAGAAAACAAAAATAATAAGCCGTCTTGAATTAAGACAAGGGCGGGTCGTGGACTCTGCATGCCAGGAAAGAAAATAATTTATCAGGTAAGCATAAATTTTGTTTTCTTTCCAAAGGCATGGAGAGTCCAGGAATCCATTCAATTACTAGTGGGAAACAATACCCAAGCCAGAATACACAGAATGGTAGGGAGAAACAAGACAGGCGGACCTAAACTGAGCGCACCACTGCTTGAAGAACCTTTCTCCCAAAAGAAGCCTCAGCTGAGGCAAAAACATTAAATTTGTAAAATTTTGCCAAGGTTTGTAATGAGGACCAAGTGGCTGCCTTGCAAATTTACTCCACGGGAGCCTAGTTTATAAAGGCCCAGGAAGAAGAAACAGCCCAAGTTGAATGAGCCATAATCCCCTCAGGAGGCTGTTGTCCAGCTGTCTCATAAACCAATCGAATGACACTCCTCAACCAAAAAGAAAGAGTAGTTGACGTGGCCTTTTGGCCCTTACGTTTGCCAGCAAACACTACAAAAAGGGCAAAAGATTGCCAAAAATCCCTAGTAGCCTGGAGATAGAATTTTAGAGCACAACTACATCCAAGTTGTGTAACAGACGTTCCTTCTGACAAGGATTAGGACAAAGTGAAGGAATAACAATTTTTCTGATTGATATTGCGGTCCAAAACCACCTTAGGAAGAAATCCCAATTTGGCACGAAGGAACGCCTTATCCTCATGAAAAATAAGGTAAGAGGGATCACACTGCAGAGCCAAAAGTTCTGAGATGCTACGAGCAGAAGAAAAAGCCAACAAGAACAAAACTTTAAAGGACAACAGTTTAATATCAACAGAATGCATAGGCTCAAACGGAGCCTGCTGCAAAATCCAAAGAACAAGATTAAGACTCCAAGGGGGAGCAACAGGTTTAAGAACAGGCCTGATTCTGACCAAGGCCTGAACATCCAGTAAGTCGGCCAAACATTTATGCAATAGAGCTGAAAGAGCAGAGATCTGACCCTTCAGAGAACTGACTGACAAGCCCTTCTCCAGACCCTCCTGGAGAAAAGACAAAATACGGGTAAGTATGTACACCAAACCTTATGATATATCTTGCCAGTTACCAGCTTGCAAGCCTGGAAGGTGTCAATAACCTTTTCAGAAAAACCTCATCTAGACAAGACTAGGCGTTCAATCTCCATGCAGTCAGCTTCAGAGAATATAGATTTGGATAAAGAAAAGGACACTGAAGTAAAAGGTCCTTCCTCAGCAGAAATTTCCAAGGAGGAGAGGACAGAATCTTCACCAGGTCCGCAAACAAAATTCTGCGAGACCAAGCTGGAGCAATTAAAATCACCGAAGCCTACTCCTGTTTGATACGGGCTATCACCAGAGGAAGGAGGGGCAAACGGAGGAAACAGGTAAATCAGTCAGAAATCCCATGGAACCGCTAGAGCGTCCACCAAAACTACTTGCGGGTCCCTTGATCTAGACCCATATCTTGGAAGTTTGGTATTTAGACAAGACGCCATCAGGTCAAACTCCAGAACCCCCCACCTAAAGGGTATCATTGAGAATACTTCCGGATGAAGAGCCCACTCCCCTGGGTGAAACGTCTGCCTGCTCATGTAATCTGCTTCCCAGTTGTCTACACCTAGGATGTGAATGGCCGAAATGTGGCAGTTGTGAGACTCTGCCCACAGAAGGATGCGAGAAACCTCCTTCATCGCTAAGGAACTCTTTGTTCCTCCCTGATGGTTGATATAAGCAACTGATGTGATGTGTTCAATTGGAATCTGATAAACCGGACCATACTCAGTTGAGACCATGCTGTCAGGGCATTGAAGATTGCTCTCAATTCTAAAATATTTATTGGGAGGACGGACTCCTCCTGAGTTCAGGTCCCCTGAGCTCTTAAGGGACCCCAAACTATTTCCCAGCAAGAAAGGCTGGCATCAGTAGTCACAATCTCCCAAGATGGTCTCAACAAGCACGTGCCTTGAGACAGATTATCCTGACAGAGTCACCAGGATAGAGAGTCTCTCACCAGGTTGTCTAGGACTATCCTTTGAGAGAGTTCTGAGTGGTCTCTGGTCAATTGTCTGAGCATGCATAACTGTAGAGGTCTCAGAAGCGAGCAAAAGGAATAATGTCCATGGAGGCCACCATGAGACCAATTACTTCCATACACTGTGCCACTGAGGGTCGGACTGAGGACTGAAGAGAAAGGCAGGCGGAAAGAAGTTTCTAACTTCTGTTACGAAAATCTTCATTGAAATCGAGTCTATGATAGTCGACAAAAAAAACAGACCCTGGTATTTGGAATCAGGGAACTCTTGTCCAGATTCACCATCCACCCGTGAGAGCCAATAATGAACAACAGAGAATCTGTATGGGATCTCGCTAAATGAAAAGATGGCGCCTGAACCAAAATATCGTCAAGGTATGGTGCCTCCGCAATTCCTTGAGACCTGGCCACTGCCAAAAGAGTCCCTAGAACCTTCGTAAAGATTCTGGGAGCTGTGGCTAGACCGAAAGGAAGTGCTACAAACTGAAAATGTTTGTTCAGAAAGGCAAACTGAAGGAATTGAAAATTATCCTTGTGGATAGGAACGTGAAGGTAAGCATCCATCAGGTCGATGGTGGTCATGAACTGACCCTCCTGAACTAAAGGGAGAATGGAATGAATAGTCTCAATTTTGAAGGACGGAACCCTGAGAAACTTGTTGAGGCACTTCAGGTCCGAGACAGGTTGAAAAGTTACCGCTTTCTTGGGAACCACAAACAGATTGGAATAAAATCCTCGGCCTTGTTCTGTCAGAGGAACTGGAGAAGAGAGATTCCTGAAACAGTTTAGGAATGCCTTTTTTTCCTGGTTTGCTGATAACCTTGATAGAATGGTCATCCTCAGATAAATGGGATAAACTGACCAAGGCAGCCTTAGCGTTAAAAGATATACCTGTCTTAGAGGATATATTCTTAGATTTTCTTTTTCTCTTACCCGAGATAGGTAAGGCACTCAGAGCCACAGAAATCGCTGAGGTAAGGTGGCCTGCAAAATCACCTGGCAAAATAACACCCCCAGGTACAGACTGAGTAGAGTCGCAGGGCACTGCTTGTGTGACTACTAGGGACGGGGACTGAGGAGAAAGCTTAGGCATGTCTAGGGCCACAAAATCCTGTGAAGCAGAGGGCTCAGAAAGGTAAAAATTTTTATGAATGGCAGAATCCTTGTTTTTTTACTGCAACATATTTGCTAGACACGTGGAGCAAAGTTGCACAGGAGGAATCACTTGGGCTTCTAAACAATATAAGCATTTGTCAAAATTGAGAGATGAATCTTTGTCCTTTTCCATTGTGTAATAACTGCTAATATGGGAAAAACCACAGATTCCCAGAAAAGAAGGTTTAAATAAAAAACCCAAAAGAAAATAAATCTGGATTAGAAGAAAAGCAAAACATTAAACAGTGAAATGATTACAGCTTGTAACTCTCACTAGTTAAAAGAGAAGCGCTATGCTGCAAAACAAAAATGGCACATTTATACTGACAGCTGTTGTTGGATTAAACGCACCACCTCCTGATAAGATCACCAGTGTCGCCACACAACCTCAAACTGCTTTAGTCAGAGGAAGGAGACGCGTGGTCGTCAAGTGACCGCATAGAAAAATGTATGCAACATAGGAAGAAAGTGCGCACAAGTACGCTGCGCTGAACAAACTGTCAAACACCATAAAAAAATAAGCACCCTGTTTAAGAATGCCTTTCCTTTTTTTTCTTACAACATGCTTATCCTCAGTGTTGATATAATAAATACAGCTAAAAAGGGTAAAATGGCACTTGTATTGCAGCAACCCTCATTCGCACTCCTTTTATAGGCAAGTAATACCCCCACCTTCTGTTTACCCTTTGTTCACTACTGTATGCCGTTAAGCCCCTTGATAATGCACCGCTACGATTATGGCTGTATTTGCCGAAACACGTCAGCAGCAGTGTTGAGGAGTGAGCTCCTCTCTCCATCTCCACTGTCATAGTGGTATTTTGATCCGGCTATGGAAAAAACTTAACTTTTGTGAATAAAGTCAACGTTTTAATTACGATCCCTGTGGCAGTGCTCCTCTTTTTTCTTGGTGTGGATTGTTGATTTAATAAAGTCCCATTCATAGAAAGCCTCATATACATCCCTGACAGCCTTAGTCCCAGAAACATAATGCTGTAATAAACATAACATTGTTTCTAACATCAGTGCCCTGCATATACTGCCCAAATCAAATCCCCAAAATGAAGAGATTTATTTTCAATGTCCCCAGGCTCCATTATCCTTGAAGAGAGGTATTAACACCTAATGTGTTTGAGCCTTCTCACCTAAGAAGGAAAAAAGCACTTACCTTGGAGCTTCAGCTGTGGGGCAGGCACAAAATCCCAGGTCTGACAGATCCAGAAGACTTCTGACAGGGACCTGGAGAAAAAAGAAAAGCAGAGTAACCAACCCTGGTGTTCCATATGGGGGTTAGCATAAATTGTTGGAGGAGAAACAAGGACTACCCTGCTGACCTCCAACAGCTAACAGCTACCACAACTCTTACTCAAAAAGATTACATAGACACAGCATTACCCCAATCCTTGCTTGCAGGGAAACTACCCATTAAAAGATAAAAACTTTTTCTTCAGAGCACCATCTTCTTACACCTCCTAGATATACAAAGGCAAAGAATGACTGGCGATTATGGGAAGTGGGAGGGATAATTAAAGCTTTGCTGGGGTGTTCTTTGCCTCCTCCTGGTGTCCAGGAGTTGTATTCCCACTAGTAAGTGAATGGATTTGTGGACTCTCCATGCCATTGGAAAGAAGCAAACAATATGCCAGTCCATAAGTAGTCAGGACTAATCGATAATGAACTGGGTAGCACTTTCATACAGAAAGCTTTTAAATATCCTGGCTCCTCTTTGCTTGTATACTCAGAGACAATACTATTCATCAGGACAAGCCCCTATATGTAATATATATCCACATCAGAGATAACAGTCTACCTATTATACCATCTCAATTGAGGTGCAACCCCTACTGATGAGTCAGTATACCATGCAAAGGACTGGTAGCCTTTATAATTGTTTACCTGGTGTTAGTGATTTTTTAAAAAATTCTTTAATATACTGTGACATTTCGGGGTAGTTAGCCCCTTCCTCAGACAGATAACAAAAATAGTGCAACTTACTCCCCTTAAATACCCTCCACAATGTACTGTGAATGCTAAACACCTGCAGCTTCTCATCTGCACAACTGAGCATGCTCAGAGATAACTACGGTGTCTGCATTGGGACAAACAACTAAAAGCAAAGTTAAAAATGAAAAATGCCTGAAATTACAATGTAACAATGTTCATATAAACAAACAAAAAAAAATGTAACCCAAGTAGCCCTGATATATGTGATAAATAACTCATCTTCACAATATGTAACAAAACTTAACAAAAACAAAAATTGGCTACAAATAAATGTTATATCTTAACTACTGAGGGGAATAAGTAAGATGTTACTTACAAATTCTCCAGATTGATGAAACATGATCTTACAACAGCCTTCCATTTGAATCAACCTCAAATACATAAAAACCTATCTGGAAAGGAGTGGAAAGCATGATGGACTTGAGAAACAATCCTAAACTTGTTTTCAGAGAAGCAGACAAGGGGGGTGCTCTGGTAGTTATGAACTATGATGATTACAGGTCGGAAATTTTGCTTCAATTGAATGACAGCAAGACACAGATGAACGCTTGCCCTTTAAGAATACTATCCATCTGAGGGTTGGTTATAAACGTTCAAGATCTTTAAGGGACTACTTGATGCGTCCTGACAATGTTCAACGTTATACCAACAAGACTTGGTTAGGAAGCCTAAACATGGTTGTTTTAAGTGAATGGGTTGCACTACCTGTAATGGGTTGGTACAAACCACCCATTTTGTCCACCCATGGCACAACAAATGCTATGCCATTAAGCACAGAGTCACATGTACTACCAAGTTTATAGTGTACATGCTGCACTGTTGCTGTGGCAGATATTACATTGGCAAAACGAATGATGATCTAACACCCGTATGGCCAATCACAGGGAATCCATACGTGCTGCCCTAGCCACTGGTGAAAGTGATAAGCCAGTGGCTAGACACTTTTTGTCTGCCAAACATACTGTGGCCGATTTGCAATACGTGATCATTGATCACATCCCTCCCTTACTGAAAGGGGGTAATAGGGCCAAATTGTTGTTGCAAAAAGAGACCAGGTGGATTTACACCTTGGATACTTTAATACCTAGGGGCCTTAATACCCATTTTAATATGCAATGTTTCTTGTAATGATCCTGTTTGTACATATTTTACACGTAATAGTATATTGTGTAGTACAGCTAGCCATAGATTCATACTAATCTGATAGTCATACTCTGAGTCTGTCAGTTATTAGATTATACAGGGATGATTAAAATTGTATTCATAATTTTTATGTCTTTTTGACATATTCCCACCTAGTTAAAGCAATTTTTGCGGTAGGTAGGTTTCATTTGTCTCCCTGGTCAAATTAATTATGTCCTGTTACAGGGTATGGATTTCATAATTACACTTGACATTCATTACTTGCCTGTTTTTTTGTAAGTAATATCTTACTTATTCCCCTCAGTAGTTAAGATATAATATTTATTTGTAGCCAGTTTTTGTTTTTGTTAAGTTTTGTTACATATTGTGAAGATGAGTTATTCATCACATATATCAGGGCTACTTAGGTTATATTTTTGTTTTTTTGTTTATATGAACATTGTTACATTGTAATTTCAGGCATTTTCCATTTTTAACTTTGCTTTTAGTTGTTTGTCCCAATGCAGCCACCGTAGTTATCTCTGAGCATGCTCAGTTGTGCAGATGAGAAGCTGCAGGTGTTTAGCATTCACAGTACATTGTGGAGGGTATTTAAGGGAAGTAAGTTGCACTATTTTTGTTATCTGCCTGAGGAAGGGGCTAACTACCCCGAAACGTCACAGTTCAATTAAAGAAGTTTGTGTTTTCACAGCGGAGCAGCGGACAGTGCAGGACCTGTTTATTTTATATATATATAAAATAAACAGGTCCCGCATTCTCCGCTGTGAAAACACAAACTTCTTTAATTTATGTATTTATGTTTATTGGGCCTATATACCATCCTTACTGAATAGGCTGTTTTGAGTCCACAAGCTTGGCCAGGGAATAGGTAACTGCTAAGTCTAGGGTATGCTATTAAATATAGATAAAGAATATTGTTGAATACACATACTCTGGGCTTAATCAAAAAACATTATTACAAGTTATTCTTCAACTAAAAATTATTTATGTTTCCGGCCAACATACCCATTTCTTAGACCAACCAGTAGTGATTATAAAACAAAGTTTAGCTGCCCCAAAATCCAACCATTCTGTGTCTCATGTAAAAAGTTATAGGCAACCCTCCATTTAAACCAAAGAAATTAGCAGTTGTACTAAAAGCAGACAAAAACACGCAGTTCCTGTGATTTTGTGTATAGTTGTCATGGTTCTGACCTCTTTAACAGGATCGAGCCCAATAGTAGGGTTAGCAAGGAACTGGGCAGATTGCATAGCAATAGACTGGAGCAGGGATAGGCACGGACCAAGGCTGTGGCGCACATTTTCCAAAGTACAGAAGTTAGTAAAGGACACCAAGGTACATTTCAAATTAAAAACATAAAAAAACACTCTTTTTACATAGAGGGTAGTGGATACATGGTGGAAAAGCCATCCAGCAGCAGTGGTAGAGACAGTGAAGTAGTTTAAACATGCATGGGATAGGCATAAGGTTATGCTAGATAAAAGATAAGGCCAGGAACTAATGAAAATTGGGCAGACTAGATAGGCCGAATGGTTCCTATATGCCGACATATTTTATGTTTCTATAACTCAGGAGAGTGACACTTTGCTGTCAAATGGGCTGCACGTTGGACGCCCCTGGTCTAGTTCCACAAGTACCAATTAGTCATCTAATCAAAGAAGTTTAAAATAACATTTATATAAAGATTGCTTGTGGTATTACCTTTTATTTTATTTTTTGGTTATATTGAGAGTCTGCAACTCCTGACCAAACCCACCACCTTGATGTTAATTGCATGATCACCATGGTTGGTTACTTACTTGGTTACGTAAGGTTTGTCAGAGTAGGCAGCGGTCTTCTACACACAGACACCAGCACTACGCTACCGCACAGATCAAGGAATTGGGATGGGTCACGGCTCATGGTTAGTTGACTGCAGGCAGCTTGCTTCTTCCCTCACTTTCCCGCTACTAAGCGTGGCACCGCTTGGGTCAAGAAGGAGTGAGGACCAGCATTCATCTGTCCTATTCCTCCCTCCCATCTGCAAAATGGGTGGTGGACAATGCAAGGGTCAGTCACGGACACCAGTGTCCGTGTACGGAAACCTTGCCTATCCCTGGACTGGTGACTCAAATATATACAACAGTCTTGTTTATTAGGAGAAAGTTACACAGGCAAATAGCAAGTAATGCCCATAAACTATTTATACTGGGAAACAGGCACAAGGAAGAATTAACAGAAGAAAACTGTACAAACCAGTATAGCTGATGCTCATGTCCAAGTACTGAAAGGCCCACTTCAGGGCCAAGGACTGTAGTACACACTTCTGGGATAAAGAAAGGAAATGCTGCTCCTGGGTAAAACAAAGGGAATGCCAGCTTCAGCGCTAAACAAAGGAAATGCTACTCCTGGGTAAAGCAAAGGGAATGCCAGCTTCTGGGCTAAACAAAGGGAATGCTGCTCCTAGGTAAAGCAAAGGGAATGCCAGCTTCTGGGCTAAGGAAAGGGAATGCTGCTCCTAGGTAAAGCAAAGGGCATGCCAGCTTCTGAGCTAAATAAAGGGAATGCTGCTCCTAGGTAATGCAAATGGAATGCCAGCTTCTGCGCTAAACAAAATAAATGCTACTCCTGGGTAAAACAAAGGGAATGCCAGCTTCTGGGCTAAGCAAAGGTAATGCCAGCTTCTGTGTTAAACAAAAGTAAATGCCGCTCATAGGTAAAGCAAAGGGCATACTAGCTTCTGGGCTAAACAAAGGTAGTGCTGCTCCTGGGTAAAACAAAGGGAATGCCAGCTTCTGGGCTAAGCAAAGGTAATGCCAGCTTCTGTGTTAAACAAAAGTAAATGCCGCTCATAGGTAAAGCAAAGGGCATACTAGCTTCTGGGCTAAACAAAGGTAGTGCTGCTCCTGGGTAAAACAAAGGGAATGCCAGCTTCTGGGCTAAGGAAAGGGAATGCTGCTCCTATTTAAAGCAAAGGGCATGCCAGCTTCTGAGCTAAATAAAGGGAATGCTGCTCCTGGGTAATGCAAAGGGAATGCCAGCTTCTGAGCTAAATAAAGGGAATGCTGCTCCTAGGTAATGCAAAGGGAATGCCAGCTTCTGGACTAAGCAAAAGGAGTGCTGCTCCTGGGTAATGCAAAGGGAATGCTAGCTTCTGGGCTAAACAAAGGGAATGCTGCTCCTAGGTAAAGCAAAGGGAATGCCAGCTTCTGGGCTAAACAAAGGGAATGCCGCTCCTAGGTAAAGCAAAGGGAATGCTAGCTTCTGGGCTAAGCAAAGGGAATGCTGCTCCTGGGTAAAGCAAAGGGAATGCCAGCTTCTGGGCTAAACAAAGGGAATGCCGCTCCTAGGTAAAGCAAAGGGAATGCTAGCTTCTGGGCTAAGCAAAGGGAATGCTGCTCCTGGGTAAAGCAAAGGGCATGCCAGCTTCTGGGCTAAACAAAGGAAACAATTTATACTTGGAAACAGGTACAAGGAAGAATCAACAGAAGAAAACTGTGCAAACCAGTATAGCTGATGTTCATGGCCAAGTACTGAAAGGCCCACTTCAGGGCCAAGGACTATAGTACACACTTCTGGACTAAAGAATTACGCTCCTGGGTAAAGCAAAAGGAATGCCAGCTTCAGCGCTAAGAAAGGAAATGCTGCTCCTGGGTAAAGCAAAGGGAATGCCAGCTTCTGAACTAAACAAAGGGAATGCTGCTCCTAGGTAAAGCAAAGGGAATGCCAGCTTCTGAGCTAAACAAAGGGAATGCTGCTCCTAGGTAAAGCAAAGGGAATGCCAGCTTCTGTATTAAACAAAAGTAAATGCCGCTCCTAGGTAAAGCAAAGGGAAAGCCAGCTTCTGGGCTAAACAAAGGAAATGCCGCTCCTGGGTAAAGTAAAGGGAATGAAAGCTTCTGCACAAAACAAAGAGAATACCACTCCTAGGTCAAGCAAAGGGAATGCCAGCTTCTGGGTAAAGCAAAGGGAATGCCAGCTTCTGCGCTAAACAAAGGAAATGCTGCTCCTGGGTAAAGCAAAGGGAATGCCAGCTTCTGCGCTAAACAAAGGAAATGCTGCTCCTGGGTAAAGCAAAGGGAATGCCAGCTTCTGCGCTAAACAAAGGGAATGCTAGCTTCTGCGCTAAACAAAGGAAATGCCGCTCCTGGGTAAAGCAAAGGGAATACCAGCTTCTGGGCTAAACAAAGGAAATGCTGCTCCTGGGTAAAGCAAAGGAAATGCCAGCTTCTGCGCTAAACAAAGGAAATGCTGCTCCTGGGTAAAGCAAAGGGAATGCCAGCTTCTGCGCTAAACAAAGGGAATGCTAGCTTCTGCGCTAAACAAAGGAAATGCTGCTCCTGGGTAAAGCAAAGGGAATGCTAGCTTCTGTGTTAAACAAAAGTAAATGCCGCTCCTAGGTAAAGCAAAGGGAATGCCAGCTTCTGGGTAAAGCAAAGGGAATGCCAGCTTCTGCGCTAAACAAAAGTAAATGCCGCTCCTGGGTAAAGCAAAGGGAATGCCAGTTTCTGCGCTAAACAAAGGAAATGCCGCTCCTGGGTAAAGCAAAGGAAATGCCAGCTTCTGGGCTAAACAAAGGAAATGCCGCTCCTGGGTAAAGCAAAGGGAATGCTAGCTTCTGGGCTAAACAAAGGAAATGCCGCTCCTGGGTAAAGCAAAGGGAATGCTAGCTTCTGGGCTAAACAAAGGAAATGCCGCTCCTGGGTAAAGCAAAGGGAATGCCAGCTTCTGCGCTAAACAAAGGAAATGCTGCTCCTGGGTAAAGCAAAGGGAATGCCAGCTTCTGCGCTAAACAAAGGAAATGCTGCTCCTGGGTAAAGCAAAGGGAATGCCAGCTTCTGAACTAAACAAAGAGAATACCACTCCTAGGACAAGCAAAGGGAATGCCAGCTAATGGGCTAAGCAAAGGGAATGCTAGCTTCTGTATTAAAGGGACACTGTACCCAAAAATTTTCTTTCATGATTCAGATTGAGCATGAAATTTTAAGCAACTTTCTAATTTACTCCTATTATCAATTTTTCTTCATTCTCTTGGTATTTTTATTTGAAATGCAAGAATGTAAGTTTAGGTGCCGGCCCATTTTTGGTGAACAACCTGGGTTGTCCTTGCTGATTGGTGGATATATTCATCCACCAATAAAAAAGTGCTGTCCAGAGTACTAAAACCAAAAAAAAGCTTAGATGCCTTCTTTTTCAACTAATGATATCAAGAGCACGAAGAAAAAAAAAATAGGCGTTAATTAGAAAGTTGCTTAAAATTGCATGCTATTTCTGAATAAAAAAAGAAATAATTTGGGTACAGTGTCCCTTTAATCAAAGTAAATGCCATTTGTTGGCAAATCAAAGGGCATGCCAGCTTCTGGGCTAAACAAACGAAATGCTACTCCTGGGTAAAGCAAAGGGAATGCCAGCTTTTGGGCTAAACAAAGGCAATGCCGCTCCTAGGTAAATGTGAAAAAGAAAAAATGGGTTAACTGCGCAATGAAACCCTATTAAGCCTGTGAAAAACAAGAGGGAACTCTGAACCTCTAATTAGAAACTGAAGTGAAAAAGAGAATAATATGGAATCTAAAAGAAACCATATAATTCAGATGACACAAGCGCTATAAAGCTTAAAATAGATATAGTGAACGATAAAAAATTGATATAGTGAACAATACAAAATTAATGATTTGATGAAAAAAATGTATAAAAAATAAAAAATATATATATATAACGCCAAATATATGTGCGTGTGAATTTATATTTTGGTGCAGACTCAATATAACCAAAAAAGTGAAAAAACAACAATTATTGTGCAAAATAATGCATATATTTAATGATAAAAAATGTAAGTGATAAAAAATAAAAAACAAGATACAAAATAGCAAATGTGCTGATCAAACGCAATGGTATGTGTAGTAAACAGATGGCAACAATTCCTCAAAAGCAACAATACAAATATAACAATTTAAAAAACATTTGATGGGAATGAACGATCTCCTGATATATCAAGTCATTCGATGAGACGGTCTTTTTCTTGAGCCCAGATTGAAGAGGTTTTCAATTTTCAGTTTAGGCTGGAACGAGACGAGAGACCGATAAAACGGCAACAAAGACACCAATATAAGGTTAACACTTATACTTACACCGGGAATCGGTGATGCGGTCCTATGGATTCCTCTCAGTGGCTTTAATCTCCGAGCAGCGGGAACAGCATACGAGTGTGGTAATGAAGTGGAGAAGGGATACTTGCAAACACCTTTGCACACAGGTAACTGGAAGCTGTACCTACGGAGGCCGATGAGGGACAGAAAACAAACAGAGGGTCATCAATCAGAACATCATCAATTACTAATGAGAATATCATTCCTAGCCAGCAGGAGGAGGCAAAGAGAACCACAGCAAAGCTGTTAAGTGCCACTTCCCTTCCCATAATCCCCAGTCATTCGACCAAAGGGAAATTTAAAAAGGAATAACACAAAGATGTAGAGGATCCTGAGGTTTAGTAAAAAAATAACTGTCTTAAATTAAGGGTCGGGTCGTGGACTCTCCATATCCGGAAAGAAATTTATCAGGTAAGCATAAATTTTGTTTTCTTTCCTAAGATATGGAGAGTCCAGAACATTATCAATTACTAGTGGGAACCAATACCCAAGCTAGAGGACACAGATGACTAGGGAGGGAAAACAAGACAGGCAGACCTAAACAGAAGGCACCACCGCTTATAGAACCTTTCTCCAAAAAGAGGCCTCAGCCGAGGCAAAAGTATCAAATTTATAAAATTTGGAAAAAGTATTCAGATAGGACCAAGTTGCAGCCTTGCAAATCTGTTCCACAGAAGCTTAATTTTTGAAAGCCCAAGAAGAGGAGAGAGCCCTTGAGGAATGAGCCATAATTCTCTCAGGAGGCTGCTGTCCACCAGTCTAATAGGCAAAATGAATCACACTTCTCAACCAGAGGGAAAGAGAAGTAGAAGTAGCCTTCTGACCTCTACTCCTTCCAGAGAAACAAACAAACAGGGCAGAAGACTGGCGAAAATCCTTAGTCGTCTGTAGGTAGAATTTTAGAGCACGTACATCTAAATTGTGCAACAAACGTTCCTTATGAGAAGAAGAATTGGGACAGAGAGAAGGAACAACAATTTCCTGATTAATATTTCTATCCAAAACCACTTTAGGGAGAAAACTCCACTTAGTACGCAGGACACCCTTATCCGCATGAAAGATAAGGTAAGGCGAATCACACTGCAAAGCCGAGAGCTCTGAGACTCTTCGAGCAGAAGAGATAGCAATAAGAAACAAAACCATCCAAGATAACTCAATATATATGGAATGCATTGGCTCAAACAGAGCCTGCTGCAAAACTTTTAAAACAAGTTTAAGGCCCCAAGGAGGAGCAACAGGTTTAAAAACAGGTCTGATTCTGAACAGGGCCTGACGAAAAGATTGAACATCTGGCACATCCGCCAGACACTTATGTAAAAGAATAGATTGTATAGAAATCTGACCTTTCAGAGAACTGACTGACAACCCTTTCTCCAGATCTTCTTTGAGAAAAGACAAAATTCTAGGAATCCTGACCCTACTCCAAGAGTAGCCCTTTGATTAACACCAATATAGGTATTTACTCCATACCTTTTGGTCAATTTTACGAGTAACAGGCTTGTGAGCCTAGATCATGGTCTCAACGACCGACTCAGAAAACCCACGCAGTCAGCTTCAGAGAAATGAGATTTGGATGGAGGAATGAACCCTGAGTTAGAAGGTCCTTCCTCAGAAGCAACCTCCAAGGTGGAAGAGATGGCATCTTCACTAGATCTGCATACCAGATCCTGTGAGCCCATGCAAGAGCTATTAGAATTACCACCGCTCTCTCCTGTTTGATACGAGCAATGACTAGTGGAAGGAGCGCAAACGGAGGAAACAGGTATGCTAGACTGAAATCCCAAGGAACCGCCAGAGCATCTATCAGGGCGGCCTGTGGATCTCTTGACCTTGAATCATACCTTGGAAGCTTGGCGTTCTGACGAGATGCCATCAGATCTAACTCCGGCACCCCCCATTTGAGGGTTAACCTGGAGAACACCTCCGGATGGAGAGCCCACTCTCCGGGATGAAATGTCTGTCTGATCAGGAAATCCGCTTCCCAGTTGTCCCCACCTGGAATGTGGATGGCAGATAGACAAAAAGTGTGAACTTCCACCCACTGAATAATCCAAGCCATCAGCTTCATGGCTAAGGAACTTCGAGTTCCTCCTTGGTGGTTCATATAAGCCACTGAGGTCATGTTGTCCGACTGGAACCTGATAAACCGGGCTAAGGACAACTGAGGCCAAGCCATCAGAGCATTGTAAATTGCTCTCAACTCCATGATGTTTATGGGGACAGCAGACTCCTCCCGAGTCCATAGTCCCTGTGCCTTTAACGAGTCCCAGACTGCTTCCCAGCCTAGCAGGCTGGCGTCCGTGGTCATGATCACCCAGGAAGGTCTCCGGAAGCATGTGTCCTGAGAAAGATGTTCCTGAGAAAGCCACCACGGAACAGAGTCCCTTGTCGACTGATCTAGATCTATCCTCTGAGACAGATCCGAATGGTCTCCGTTCCATTGTTTGAGCATGCATAACTGCAGAGCTCTCAAAAGGAATTGAGCAAAGGGAATGATATCCATGGAAGTGACCATCAGACCAATTACCCCCATACATTGAGCTACTGATGGCCGAACAGTAGACTGTAGAGAGAGGCAAGAGGAGAGAATTTTGGATTTTCTGTCCTACGTCAGAAAAATTTTCATAGATAGGGAATCTATTATGGTCCCTAAGAAAACTACCCTTGTAGCTGGAACAAGGGAACTCTTTCCCATATTCACTTTCCATCAGTGGGAATGTAGAAAAGAAAACAAGATCTCTGTATGAGAGTTTGCTTGTTGAAAAGATGGTGCCTGAACCAATATGTTGTCCAGGTATGGCGCTACTGCAATTCCCCAAGACCTGATCACTGATAAAGGAGCTCCCACAACCTTTGAGAAAATTCTAGGAGCTGTGGCAAGGCCAAACGGAAGAGCCACAAACTGAAAGTGTTTGTCTAGAAAGGCGAATCTCAGGAACTTGTGATGATCCCTGTGAATGGGAACATTAAGATATGCGTCCTTCAGGTCTATGGTCGTCATGAACTAACCCTCTTGGACCAAGGGAAGAATGGAATGAATGGTTTCCATCTTGAAGGACGGTATTCTGAGAAACTTGTTGAGACACTTTAGGTTTAGAATAGGTAGAAAAGTTCCCTCTTTTTTTGGGAACCACAAACAGATTTGAATAGAATCCTAGGCCCTGTTCCCTTACTGGAACTGGAACAATCACTCCCAGGGAAGAAAGGTTCTGAATGCAGTTCAAGAATGCCTCTCTTTTTACCTGGTCTGCAGATAATCTTGAAAGGTGAAATCTGCCCATGGGAGGGAAAGTTTTTGATTCTATTTTGTATAGAGGATCTGGGACATCTCGTATCTATGCTTGACAAAACAGAGAAAGTCTGTCCCCCACTTGATCCGATCCCAGATCGGGGGCAAACCCTTCATGCTGACTTAAACTCAGCTGCAGGTTTCTTAGATTGCTTCCCCTTGCTCTAAGACTGATTTGGTTTCCAAGAAGACTTGGACTATTCCTGCTTGGAAGAGGAAGACTTACCTTTGAAGTTAGGAAAGGAACTAAAATTACTTTGGCGTCCTTTAGGTCTGTTCTTCTTGTCTTGTGGTAGAAAATACCCTTTTCACCCATAATATCAGAAATAATTTCTGCCAGAACAGGCCCAAACAAAAAGCCGAAAGCTTGGACTTAGAGGTAACATCCGCTGACCAAGATTTTAGCCACAATGCCCTGCGGACTATGACAGTAAAGACAGATATCTTGGCTCCCAGTCTAATCACTTGCATGGTAGCATCAGAAATAAAGGATTTGGCTAGTTTGAGAGCCTTAATCCTGTCTTGGATCTCCTCCAAAGAAGTCTCTAACAAAATTGAATCAGAAAAGGTGTTGCATCAATAAGATGCTGCACTTGACACAGTGGCAATACAAACCGCAGGTTGCCATTAAAGACCTTGATAAACATACATCTTCAAATAAGTCTCCAACTTTTTGTCCATGGGATCCTTAAAAGAGCAGCTATCCTCTATAGGGATCGTAGTTCTCTTAGCTATGGCCCCTTCTACTTTAGGCACTGTGCGCCATGAATCTTTAATGGAGTCAGCGACAGGAAACATCTTTTTAAAGACGGGAGACGGGGAGAAAGATATCCCAGGCTTCTCCCATTCCTGAGAAATAATCTCCATTGCATGCTCTGGAACACCTCCCCAGAGGAAGGAACATCATAGTATTTATTAAGTTTACTAGATTTCTTAGGGTTGACAACGACAGGAGTATGGGCGTTGTCCAAAGTAGCCAATACCTCCTTTAACAGTACACAAAGGTGTTCAAGCTTAAATCTGAAGGTAACTTCTTCAGCATAAGATAAAGGAATTACACTATCCGAATCTGAGATACCGACGTATCTTCCTCATCAGACCTTTGAGGGAGGGCAACCTATGTAGCAGTAGGTGGAACAATAACTTTACTATCTGAATTTCTAATTTTCCTCTTCCGTTTTTGATTAACATAGGAAAAACAGATAATGCCGCAAAAGATACCAGAGCGGCAATATCTGCAGGCAAAAAAAACTCCTCCAGGAGGCTGAGAGGAACTGCAGGGCACTGTATATGACACCATACAGGCTTGGGACATTTAAGGAGAAAACTGAGACATTGCCTGAACAGCATCATCCTGAGAAATATTTGGCTCAGAGGGCAATAATTTATCCTTACATTTTAGCGTTCTAGCTAAACATGACTCACAAAATTTCTTTTTTTTTTTTTTAAATATTTATTTATATCCAACAGTTTACAAGAATGCAAAAAAGTAGAACAAGAAAACAGAACAAAATCTTTTCCGATTTGCACCACGCAGGGCCAAACCTCATCTGAAAAACAATCATCCTGCGTACATGCTTACTAACAATTCAACGTGACTTCATAAATATGCACACTGCTGAGTTTTTTCTATCGTTTTTTCCTCAAACCTAACAAACTAACATAAACATAAAGCAAAAAAAAACACATTAATAAAAAGAACCTCATTCCTCCCCTCCCGTGCCCCCCCCCCCCCCGTGTCCCCTAACCTCAAAAAAGATGTTATCTCCAGAATTCGGGATATCAATCTGATAATATTAGCTGTAAAAAATCCGATGACTTACGAAAATAGCTTAATATCTGCAACTGAACGTCTCTAGGCTGAGCTAAAATTACTTTGTCCCATTTTTCTAGATAATTTTTTAATTTCTTTTCTTCAAATATTGCTGGATCAAATTGTTCCACCAATATTTGATACTGGATATTGCGTATGACCTTAGCTATACTAGGGACACCTTTATCCTTCCACATTCTTAAAATCATTTGTCTGACCAGAAGGATTACTGTATTAATCAGAGCTTTAATTTGAATCTGATCATGCACCAAAAAGAAGATATATAACGGATTAAGTATTATTCTAGCAGGCAAAAATCTGTTAAGCCAATATTCCACTTGTTTCCATAGTTTAATGGCCTTTGGGCAGGCATAGAATAAATCAGCAAAAGGAAACTTGCATCTATAGCAGGCCATATCACCTTTCCATTTACCCATTCTACTAGGGGTCAAATAGGCTCTATTCAAAAGCTTCAAATGAGATTCTCTCATTGCCATATTACTTGTATACTTTCTTACCCTACTAAAGCTTTCCTGAAAGTAGTCTAAATCAATCTCCGGGAAATCTAATTTCCAGATACTTAAAAGACTCTTTACCCTTGCCTCTGCATCATTAAATGAGAGTAATCTATATATAGGTCAAATAGAATGGTCGCCCCTAGAAAATCTGCTGATAATACTATCTAATAAGCCCAGAGACCAGGCGTCTCCTTCTAAGACTTTCAGGTTATAATAAAAGTGTCTGGTTTGTAAATATGCGAAAAAGGATTTCCTATCTAGATTGAATTCTCTAGTTTGGGATTCAAAAGTTTTTATATGCTTAGAGGACAAATCCACCATCTGAATCACAAAATTCAAATTATTTGCTGACCATTTTCTAAAGGCAGAAGATGTACAGCCACTTTCAAAATCCGGATTTCCTCTGATAGGTAAAAGTTTAGATAGAGTATGTTTAATCTCTAGCAGCCTACAGATTTTATGCCATGCTATGATTACATTGAGGATGGTGTATTTTAGTGTCACATTTCGTATCTTTGAGTGTTGAGAGAGATGTAGTAATGCTTTAAGGGAATAGGGGGACATTATATTTTCTTCTAACTCTAAACTAGTAACATAGTTGGCTGAAGTTAGCCAATCTAGGGCAATTCTAGCAAAACATGCCAGGTTGTAATTTACCAGATTCGGGAAGGCTAATCCACCCCTTTCTTTTGGATGCATTAATCTAGATAGTGCAATACGGGGTTTTTTAGAGGCCCAAAGAAAACGAGAACAGCCTGCATAGAATTTGTGAGTATCCACCTTGCGTAAGAAAGTAGGGACACTCTGTATAACAAACAAAATTTTTGGAAGTATTCGCATTTTAATTAATGATATCCTTGCCGAGAGTGAAAGGGGACTCACAAAATGTCATGGGCAAAACAATTTGGGCCTCTAAACATTATAAACATTTGTTATAAGAAATAGTTGTTTCAGCTTCCATGTACATAGCTATAGCAAAAATTCCCCACAGAAGAAAAACATTTTGATAAAGAAAATAGTATAACTTTAAATATCACTTAATATTAAAACACAAACAAAAAACGTTATATACACTATACACCCAATACACGTTACTAAGGCAGTCACCTCTAGACCTCAGATATACTGAGGTGCCTTATCATACTTTCAGGGGAAAAGTAATGAAACTCTGAGACCCAAAAACAGTTGGACATGGAGACAAGCTTGCACACCGAATTCAGAAGAGAAATAACGCAGCTCCTCTCCGTATCAAGAGGGCGTATCACGTGACGGGCAAACCCGACACTGAACAGGAACTGAGCAGCAAACAAAGTGCACGTTTCCATGCCGGGAAAAATATCTTTAACATAAACCGGTACCTTAGTCAGCCCAACCTCTGCTAAAGACGGAGCAACAAACTGCCGCACTAAGAGCACACTGATAAAAACATCTCGACATATACAAGAAGCAAAACCCTGAATAAAGGCAATTAACTGTATTAAAGGAACACTGAACACAATTTATTTTCTTTCGTGATTCAGATAGAGCATGCAATTTTAAGCAACTTTCTAATTTACTCCTATCATCACATTTTCTTCATTCTCTGTATCTTTTTTTGAAAAGCAAGAGGGATGTCGGCCCATTTTTAGTGAATAATCTGGGTTGTTCTTGCTGATTGGTGGATAAATTCACCCACCAATAAACAAGTGCTGTCCAGGGGCTTAACCAAAAATTGTCTGGCTCCTTAGCTTAGATGCCTTCTTTTTCAAATAAAGATAGCAAGAGAAAGAAGAAAAATTGATAATAGGAGTAAATTAGAAAGTTGCTTAAAATTGCATGCTCTATCTGAATCATAAAATAAAAAATGTGGGTTCAGTGTCCCTTTAAAAACACACATCCCTTACATAGTGTGAAAACACATACCACTTCATATACATAGTGCCTGCACCTGCCCTTAAGAAATCCTAAATATAAAGGATTTATAAGTCCCAATTAAATATGCAGAGTTAACTAAAAAAAGGAATATCATGTCCCCATCTGAATAATTAAATGTCTTCATAAAGTGCAGTCTTCATACCTAGAAGACAAAAGGCACTTACCTGGAGTCTAGCCGTCCGGCAGGAGGACAGCTTAAAAGGCGTGTAAAGACACATACTCCTTACAGAGACCTGTAGAAAAAAGAAAGAACAGAGAAAGCCTAATCTGGCTTTCTATACAAGGGCAGCAAAATGTTAGAAAACAAAGCAAGGACTATCTCACAATTTCCTAACTGCCTAAAAGCAACCACTATACTCTACTGAAGAGATTAACGTGGACTAAGCTAAACACGAAATCCTTGCTTGCAGGGAAAAGTACCCAAAAAAGGAATTTATTTCTTCAGACACACAACTTCCCCTTAACAGCTTTGCTATAGGTAATTATAGAAGTAAAAAGCAGATTAATATACTTGTGTTGGTGTTGCAAAACTGGGAAATAAGTAATATATATATACAAATCAAATTATAACAATTATCAAGTAGACCGTCCCTTTAACTGTTCAAAAAACGTTATTCCGATGGATAGGTTATGTATCTATCTGTCTCTATCTATTTATGTATCCTTTTTCCAAGTGAACCTAATGTGTAAAATAGGCCATGGCGGCAGTTGTTTAGATCCATAGAATAGACACTTGCTCTGATACTGAACCTGGCCACCCCAGGCAAAGGCTTAAATACCTCTCCCACTTCCCCTATCCCCCAGTTATTATGCCGATGGAACAAGGAACAGTAAGAGTAATATCAGGGTATAAAAGGTGCCAGAAGAAAACACAAAATTTAGGGGTCCGTCCATCGGAGAAACACGGACGGGAGCCGTGGAAAATTAAAATTAAATTATCTGGTAAGCATAATTTATGTTTTCCTTCCTTACTGTTGGGAAACTTATACCCAAGCTCTAGAGGACACTGAATGAAAATAGGAGGGACAAAAAAGAGGCAGACCCTAATCTGAGGGCACCACAGCCTGCAAAACCTTTCTCCTGAAGGCTACTTCAGCAGAAGCAAAAACATAAAATTTGTAGAATTTAGAAAAAGTGTGTTCTGAATACCAGGTAGCCGCCTTACAAATCTGCTGCATAGAGGCCTCGTTCTTTAAGGCCCAAGAGGAAGTCACTGCTCTAGTAGAATGAGCTATATTTCTCTGAGGAGGTCTATGTCCCGCTGCTTCATAGGCTAAGCAGATAAGACTCCTCAACCAAAAAGATAAGGAAGTCAAAGAAACCTTTCGACCCTTACGCTTCCCAAAATATGCCAAAAACAAGGAAGAGGTTTGTCTAAAATCCTTAGTAGCTTGAAGATAAAACTTCAAAGCACAAACCACATCCAAATTATGAAGTAAACATTCCTTCGAAGAAGGATTAGGACACAAAGAAGGGACCACAATCTCCTGATTGATGTTACGGTCTGATACAAGTTTAGGGAGAAACCCTAACTTAGTACGTGGAACAGCCTTATCCGAATGGAAAACCAGATATGGAGGCTCACATTGCAAGGCAGCAATCTCAGATACTCTGCGCGCCGAGGCAATAGCCAGTAGAAAGCCTACCAGGACAACAATTTAATATTAATTTCATGCATAGGCACAAACGGAGCCCTTTGCAAAACTTTAAGAACCAAATTCAGATTCCAAGGTGGAGCCAAAGATCTGAACACAGGTCTGATCCTAATCAGAACCCTAACAAAAGGCTGAACATCTGGACGCTATTGTGCAGTAAAACAGACAAGGCTGAAATCTGTCCCCTCAAGGAACTGGCTGAAAAACCCTTCTCCAGACCATCCTGGAGAAACAGCAGAATCCTGGCAACCTTAACTTTATGCCAAGGAAAATCACGCTCTTTATACCAGAATAAGAAGGTTCTCCACACCTTATGATAGCTGCGACGAGTAACCGGCTTACAAGCTTGATGAGAGTATCAATAACTCTCTCAGAAAAACCTCTCTTGGCTAGAACTAAGGGTTCAATCTCCACACAGTCAGCCTCAAAGAATCTAGATTTTGATGAACAAAAAGACTTTGTTCCAGCAGATCCCTGTGACAAGGTAACTTCCATGGAGGAGAAGATGACATCCTCACTAGGTCCGCGAACCACGTCCTTTGCGGCCACGATGGAGCAATCAGTATTACTGACGCCTGCTCCTGCTTGATGCAGGCCACAACTCGAGGAAAGAGTGGTAATGGAGGAAAAAGGTAGATTAGATTGAACCCACAAGGCACCGCTAATGCATCTATTCGCTCCGCTTGAGGATCTCTGGACCTCGACCCACATCTGGGTAGTTTGGTATTAAGACGAGACGCCATGAGATCTAGCTCTGGAGTCCCCCACCGGTAGCATATGTCCGCAAACACTTCAGGATGGAGAGACCATTCCCCCGGATGAAAGGATTGTCTGCTGAGAAAATCCGCTTTCCAGTTGTCCGCACCCGGAATGTGGATCACTGACAGCGAACAGCTGTGGGCCTCCACCCACTCCAGAATCCAAGATACTTCCCTCATTGATAGGGAGCTTCTCGTTCCCCCCTGATGGTTGATGTAAGCCAACAAGGTTATTTTGTCTGATTGGAATCTGATAAACCGGGACAAACCCAGAAGAGGCCAAGCCTTCAGAGCATTGTAGATTGCTTGAAGCTCCAAAATGTTGATCGGGAGGGAGTGTTCCTCCTGAGACCACAGGCCCTGTGCCTTCTTGGCACCCCAAAAAGCTCCCCACCCTGAGAGGCTTGTGTCCATAGTCACAATCTCCCAGAATGATCTGAGAAAGGATGTCCCTCGGGACAGATGATCTGGACAGAGCCACCAAGAGCGTGATTCTCTTGACCAGTTGTCCAGGGATATCTGTTGAGACAGATCCGAATGATCGCCGTTACACTGCCTCAGCATGCACAGATGTAGTGGTCTGAGACGGAACCTGGAAAAAGGAATTATGTTCATGCTAGACACCATGAGACCAATTACCTCCATACACTGAGCCACAGATGGCCTTAAGGAGGTCCAGAGGGCAAGACATGCCGAAGCTAGCTTGCACCGTCTCTGGTCGGTGAGAAATATCCTCATGGATATTGAATCTATTATAGTACCCAGGAATTCTACCCTGGTGCTTGGAATAAGAGAACTCTTCTCTTAGTGATCGAAGAAGAGAGAGAAGAGATGCAGAATGGTCCTCTGCTAGACGAAAGGATGGTGCATGAACCAGAATGTCTTCAAATTAGGGAGCTACTGCTATACCTTGGGTTCTGGTGACGGCCAGGAGAGCTCCTAGAACCTTTGTAAACATTCTTTTGGTCTTAGCTAGACCAAATGGAATTGCAATGAACTGGAAGTGCTGATCCAGGAAAGCAAACCTTAGGAACTGGAAGTGGTCCCTGTGGATTGGCACGTGAAGGCAGGCATCCTTCAGATCTATAGTGGTCATGAACTGTCCTTCCTGAACTAGAGGAAGAATGGACCTTATTGTCTCCATCTTGAATGAGGGGACATTTAAAAATTTGTTTAAGCACGTTAGGTCCAGAATTGGGCAGAAAGTTCCCTCTTTCTTTGGAACCACAAACAGGTTTGAATAGTATCCCAAACCTCTTTCTGTGATAGGAACCGGGACAATGACCCCCAAGGAGGACAGATGCTGCACGGTTTTAAAGACATGCTTGAGAGGAGAAATCTGCCCTTGGGTGGATGAGATTTGAAACCTATCTTGTATCCCTGAGCTATGACCTCCAGGACCCATGGATCCTGCATGTCCCTGGACCAAGCGTCTGAAAACAGCGACAGTCTGCCCCCTAAACGTTCCGGCAGTGGATCGGAGGCCGCCTCTTCATGCTGACTTGTTCTCGACTGGCTTCTTGTTCTGCTTGGATTTATTCCAGGATTGAGCCGGCTTCCAAGTGCTCTTGGTTTGCTCGGGCTTAGAGGAGGACTGCTGACGTTGGGACATTTTAGAACGAAAGGAACAAAAATTAGAACCTTGTCCCTTAAACTTGTTCTTTTTATCCTGCGGTAGGAAGGCACCCTTGTCCCTGTAACTGTGGAGATAATAGAGTCCAGGCCTGGACCAAATAAAACCCTAAAGGGGGGGGGGGAGTAGTCTAAACTTAGAAGTCATGTCTGCAGACCAGGACACGTCTGCACTGAGAAACCAGAATAATCTGCATGTTTGCATCACAGATAAAAGAATTAGCAATTCTCAAAGTCTTAATTCTGTCTTGGATAACGTCAAGGGGACCCTCCACCTTGATCAATTCCGTTAAGGAGTCGCACCAGTAGGCCGCAACTCCAGCAACCGACGCAACAGCCGCTGCCGGTTGAAATAAATATCCCGTATGCTGAAACATTTTTCGGAGAAAAGTTTCCATCTTTTTATCCATCGGCTCTCTGAAAGACGAGCTATCCTCAAGAGGGATAGTAGTACGCTAAGCTAATGTGGAGATAGCACCATCCACCTTAGGGACGGAACCCCAACTCCAGATGAGAGTCCGGGACCGGAAATAATTTTTTAAAGGCAGACGAAGGGGAAAAGGAAGATCCAATTCTATCCCATTCATTTTTAATAATATTCGCCATTTTGACAGGGACAGGAAAAGTTAGCGGGCTACCCTGTCCTTGTACACTCTGTCTAATTTAGGGATCAAAGGTTCGTCAGGCAACTTGGCCTCTGGAATCTCTAATGTCGATACAACCTCCTTCAGAAGAAAACTTAGGTGTTCAATTTTAAATCTAAAGGCTGGCTCCTCCGCAGCCGGAGGCCTAGATCCAGAAATTTCACCCTCTGACGACTCATAGTGTGACCCATCCTGGGATACTTGAAAGGCAGACAAATCAAGCAAATCACTGGATGTCCCCTGGAACGGAGAGCTATATTTTAACCTTTTGCTTGCACTTAGCAGGGCAAGTTAGAGCACTAAGTGCCTCAGACACCACCGTTTTTAACTGTGCGGTAAAGTCTGATGGTAAAAAGCTCCCTCCAGACGGAGGATCAGGCGTGCTATGGGAAGCTGCATGTGACAATGGAGATGATTGATGGGTACGCACCTCATGGGACGGCAAGCCCTCAGAGGTGGACGGCTTAGTCTTTATAAAGGGGTTAACCTTCTTAGACATAATAACCTTGTTGATGCATATGGAACATAGTTGAGAGGGTGGGCACAACAAGGCCTCCTCACAATATAGACAGGTATTACTATTAGGAATAGAGGGAGTACCCTCAACCATATCAGGATCCTCCATAGCTTGCGCTAACAACAGTAGGATACGAATAAATGCACTTTTTATTTCTTACAAAAACGGCACCTTTATACCCCCTATGACTGGGGCACTCACCACCTCCTAGACCCAGGCAACCAGAGAAGCCACCTCTCCGACAGCTAGCTCGGTCAGGAAAGAGAAAACAAAAGTGTGACCACACCTGGTCACGTGGTGCGCAATGGAGGACTGCCCCTATGAGAGAAAGCGCGCCAAGCTACAAGCTGCGCAGCGTTCAAAGTGAAAGTAAAACACCTGTATGTTCCGTTACCGCATAACAACAGTCTATAAGCCCAAATAAATCTCACACATAAAGCAGCATAAATCAAAGAAAACACATTTGATTAATCCCCACTGTTCAATAACCTCCCTTAGGAGATATTAACCCACGATTCTATAAAGATAAAAAGGAGTCACTCTGTGACCCTGTCTTCAGCAATTTGAACATAAGTAAACACTGAAACGATCTTACCAGAATCCATGCTGTGGAACAGAAACACAGCCTCTCAAGTGTGACAGTCTTGTAGCATCGCTCCTGACATGAACTTGAGTATAGAAAGCAGACACTATAACTCGTCAACAGTTGTTGCTTAAGGAGCTATTAGCAGGCAGTCTGGATGGGTTCACAGAAAGACTCTCCCTGCATCTCCAGACTCTAACTTTCGTCAATGCTCTCACTGAGAGTATGACAAGACTACTTAAAACTCCAGTCCCATAACGAAAGGCATATATTCCTCCTGAGGAACAACTCTGAAATCTTCTGACACTTCTCTGCCATCCTCCTGTGACGAAAGGCAAAGAATGACTGGGGGATAGGGGAAGTGGGAGAGGTATTTAAGCCTTTGGCTGGGGTGTCTTTGCCTCCTCCTGGTGGCCAGGTTCAGTATTTCCCAACAGTAAGGAATGAAGTTGTGGACTCTCCTTGTATTAAGAAGGAAATTCATTGAACATCGCTTCATCCTATATTTTTCCCAGACTCAGTGTGCGTTCCTGCTATAAACATGCATTTTTTTGCTTGAGGTTACTTAAAAACTTGATTCTCTTGCTATAGTTAAAAACAATTACACCTGCAACAACTTAAAAAAAATAATTGAAACAAAGTTAATGGAAATGTAGCTGTAAAATATTCACATTTCTGGTTTATTATGGGAATGTATTCTCGCTAAAACTGCCATTAGTTCTGTCAACTTCTGGAGGAGTTTTCAGGATTCTGATATCCTTCACAGGTGAGCTTGTTCTATGCTCCAAGAGGTGAACAATTATGATACATACCGCTCTATTGATTACAATGGTGACACAGATATGGCTAGGGATGTGCAGCGAGTTGTTTTTTTTTTCTGCAAGATTTTAGGTTCAAACAAATTCTAATAAATCTGTTTCAGTGTCATTATCCGAAAGCTCATGCTTTCCTTTAATGCAAAGGCAGCTTAATTGTTTTATAAACAGCACATTAATTTATGCTGCAAAGTGATAAAGCTGCCCTGTTATGACAATGAATCCCTACTCTGCATCTCACAGTATACAAGTAGTTAATTCTTAGGAGGCATAGGGTGGAACTATGGCTGCTATATGTCAGTTTAAGATTTTCTTTGCTATAAGATTGTTTTAACAAATTTGTTTCACAGCTCTGACACTTTCACAGGTATTTTGAGATGTAACTTCTAAATATGCTTATTTTATCTTACCACGTTTATTTTAGACTAGGAGTCAAACTAGGTGTAGAATTAAAAAAAAAAAAAACACAATAAGAATAATAATAAATGTACAAACAAGTTGCTACCATGTGCCATGGTGTACTAGAACAGAACTATTTTAGTTTAAAATGTCCTAAATAATGCAGCCTTGATTCCAGTGGATAGAAAGCTAAAATGGTACATGTCTGAAACAGGGTATCATACATTTTACCATTCATTTTTTTAATCTGGAGGGTTAGCAAAAGTGGGATTGGCCAGGGACCACATAATATACCTACAGTATACTAAAGATAACACCACAAAATAAACTGAGATTATTTTAGTTAAAAGGGACACTGTGTAGTCAAAATTAAACTTTCATGATTCCGATAGGGCATGCATTTTAAAACAACTTTCCAATTCCCCTGGTATTCTTTGTTGAAAGATAAACCATTGAAGGCTGCCTCTTAAGTCACTAAGTCATGGAATTATTTTTGAGTCAGCACTGATTGGCTTAAATGCAAGTCTGTCAAATTAACTGAGATAAGGGGGCAGTCTGCAGAGGCATAGATACAAGGTAATCACAAAGGTAAAAAGTATATTAATATAAAAGTGTTGGCTATGCAAAACTAGGGAAAGGGTAATAAATGGATTATATATCTTTTTAAACAATAAACGTTTTTAAATAGACTGTCCCTTTAAACATTACATGCCCGCATCTCCTACTGTAGTTAGCATATCGATGACGAATCCGGCTTCCTCCTTTGCAGGGGAACGCAACGAATGAAGGAAGCATCAGTAATGCCCATTTCTTTTTTCCTAACTTGTGTGAACTCCATGTACTGGCAAAACATCTTATCTGACTTCCAGGTCGGCCTACAGCTTGATGATGTCATCATGAACTCCTGCCTCTAGAACATAGGTATGGCCTGACAGATGGAAAAATCCAAGACCACACTGTGCTTAGCTGTTCCCCTAGGATTTGTCATTGAATGATGACCACCATAAAGCAGGATAGAAATAGAAAGGGCACAGCATAGGTACTGCAATAAGCAGTGTGCACGTTCCCAGGTTCTGCCAAAACCTTAAATCCAACGACAATCCAAAAGGAGGAACAGCACCACAATAATAAAGCTTATAAAGTTAATTTATTGGGACATCAAATAAACACACCACGACGTTTCGGTCCTAATAGACCTTAATCATGTGACATAAAACATGGCCTAACACCACACCTATATACCCATTGGGGGAGGAGACTTATCCCTATCACAGGTGTATATCTAGTATATGTTAAACAATCAGATATAAACAAAAAATGCTCACTGCTCCATCTAGTGGTGAAGAAAGGCCATCACTTCCAATAATTAGTGACCTAGAAAGATGCAAGTACAAAAAATTAAAAACATAAATATATAGGTAATTAACCCTATACAGTTAAACACTAACTCTTAATATGTACAGTGATTAACTCTTGTGGGAATATATACAAAGATTTCAAAGTTATATTTATTTGTTAAAATCTAAATATAACTTTGAAATCTTTGTATATATTCCCACAAGAGTTAATCACTGTACATATTAAGAGTTAGTGTTTAACTGTATAGGGTTCATTACCTATATATTTATGTTTTTAATTTTTTGTACTTGCATCTTTCTAGGTCACTAATTATTGGAAGTGATGGCCTTTCTTCACCACTAGATGGAGCAGTGAGCATTTTTTGTTTATATCTGATTAGTTAACATATACTAGATATACACCTGTGATAGGGATAAGTCTCCTCCCCCAATGGGTATATAGGTGTGCTGTTAGGCCATGTTTTATGTCACATGATTAAGGTCTATTAGGACCGAAACGTCGTGGTGTGTTTATTTGATGTCCCAATAAATAACTTTATAAGCATTATTATTGTGGTGCTGTTCCTCCTTTTGGATTGTCACCATAAAGCAGGAACAGCAGGAGCAGTTTTTTTGAAGTAGGTCGCCCTCTAGATTTTAGTTCACCAGCCCCATAAATACACCTTCAAGGAAAGTGTAAAAAGACATGCCAAAACATTGAATTCCTGTCTGAAGCCCTAATGTTAAAACATTCATATAATCTTCCCAATGTTTGAAATCAAAACTTGAATTTGGATAGTTCAGTTTTATGAAGTTGGTGCACTTATTACTTGGTCTGCTTTAAAGAATCTTCATTTCAGTTAAAAATATAACATAACACTGCGGTGCAAAAGGATTACAGGCCACTTCCACAGCAGTATTAAAGGGTCAATATACACTAGATTTCTCTTTGCATAAATGTTTTGTAGATGGTCCATTTATATAGCCCACACTGGGTTTTTTTTGTTTTTTTTTTTAAAGTATAGTTTTGCGTATTTTTAAATAACATTGCTCTGATTTTCAGACTCCTAACCAAGCCCCAAAGTCTTAGGAGAATACTGATGTATGCCTACTCCAGCTTGCTCCTGTTTGGGTAAAAGGTATTTTCATATACAAAGGAAGGGGGAGGGTGGGAGTGTCTGAGATTTCCCACTTGCATTGGGTGTTCCAGCTACCTTTTAAACAGAGCTAACTGGGAGCTTCTAAGTATGTTTTTAAACGGTTTTATACTGGATTTTTAGATAAGTATTTGTGCATATTATACTTTATAGTAGTGTCTATTACATGCAGTTATATGAAAATTGGTGTATACTGTCCCTTTAACAGCAATCACCTTCTTAGGCAAGAACAGGAGAAGGAAGGGCTTCCCCAGCACTGTGTTAAGCAAGAAAATATAACTACTAGATGGAAATCGACTTTGGAGATCTGGAATGTTGGAGCAGCAGAGGGCTATACTATATTCAGATTGGGAGCCCATTAGGCAGAGATGAGTGGACCATGATTGGCCAGTTAATGGCAGTCCTTAAGTCTTTTAAGTATATCACAGAGAACTTGAGCCAAAACACTGTTAGTCTTGATCAAGTCATAGGGGTACATTTATCAAATTCCGGGCGGACATGATTCACTGCAGCAAATCATGTCCGCCCGGCATCACTAAATGCAGACAGCATACTCTGTTGGCCAATCGGCCAC
Source organism: Bombina bombina (assembly GCF_027579735.1). NCBI lineage: Eukaryota > Metazoa > Chordata > Amphibia > Anura > Bombinatoridae > Bombina > Bombina bombina. Next base: position 1,415,826,613 of record NC_069500.1, read on the forward strand.
TAGCAGGGGGTATCAATCATCCCGATCGGATCAGGATTTGCAGTCCGCCACCTAAAAGGTAGTGGTTCGAGTTAAGGAGCAGAAGTCTCACACGGAATAAGCAACATTCGCTGCTTGGTAAATGTACCCCATAGACTTGTTCATTCATCTCTTGAACAAGGTGAATGCCTTCCTCGAAAATCGTAAAGTGGTTCCTGGTAACTTACTAAGTAGTGAAGGAGCAGCACTTGTCAGGAGGTTGAAGGAGTAAATAAAAGATCGTATGCGGAACGTCTCCAGTGTAAAAAATTTTTCAGTAAAAGCTCGCATCCAGAAGTAAAACAGTTTGAAAAGGGTAATACCATTATTTTGACTATAAAAATAAGGGAAGATGCTGATTGTGTGTACATCTTTTTAAGAGAGAGTTGTGCTTAGTAAGAGGGAACTAAAATAAAATCATAAAAGATAGATGTATTCAAACTGCGTACTGATTATAGGCCCTTAACAACTTTACTGACTAACTACAAACAGACTGAGTCATGCAGGAAACCACATTGCTTGATGGTCAGCTAGACTACTGTCTTTTAGATATAAGTACAGGCCAGGATATAAAAATGCGACAGCCGATTGCCCTGTCTCACTTGTCTTTGCCATCACCGGATGTTCAACTGGAGGATGATGTTGAAGCTGTTTTACTTCTTAGAAGCACTCTCATTGTAGTAACATAAGAACAAATTCAAGCTGCCTGTTTAGCATGTCCAATTCAGCAAGCATTATGGGAATTTCTGTTGAAGATATGGCCCAACATGACTTGATTCAGCATTGCTGCCTTATTTTATAGTAGGTGATAAACGTCTCTTACGAAACGGCTGTGCTAGAAGGCACACACTGACTACATGTGCCACAAGAATTGGGGCCTAAATTCATGTCTTGCTCACAATACACTACTAGTGGAGGTGGTGGCTCTACAACTGGAGATGGAGAGAATCAAAGCTGGTGGAGACTGCTGGCCTAAAACCCACAATTTAAAGCCTCTTTAGTGGAATCTCCTCAGACTCAACATCAAGTCCAGAGTAAAAGGGCAGCTATAGAAGACATGCTTGGAGTTAGAATAAACTGTAAAATCCCAGAAGGGGATAGAAAGGCGCGCTGTCAGAAAAAAATGCAATATGAATATAAAACTCTTAGTAATGTCATAGGACAGATCTACCGTGCTCTGCTATCAAATAATAGCCGTAACAATCAGTGTCCATGAAAGGTGGTCACCGCCGATGGTTCTAAACAGATGTCAGGCAGCTCCTCTTGATCCCAGAGAGCGGGGGCAATACTGTTAAAAAACAAAGATGGAGAGAGGGCGCCACATAGCATGATTACCTTACAGAATATACCCGTATTGATGAAACGTTATGTGCTTACCAGAATCTGTGGCACTGTACTGTGACCAGTGCAATTTCGCCTGCTAGCACTTAATCAGTGGCTAGTACACTGCAAGTAGATACACCTCCTTAGGATCTTCTCTCGATAAAGGCTCTGTGAGCACCTTCTGTTGCAGTAGTAAAGTCCTTTATTGTAAAAAGAACAGTCTACTTGTTTATAGTGCTCAAAAGCACTAGGATAAAAAAGATGGGAACAACGTCCAAAAGTAAAAGTGAATAGCTTTATTATGACGCGTTTCTCAATCCACAAGGGTCGTTTCATCAGATATAAAAGCGCAAAAGAGAGGGAGAGAGAGATTGCAAAAGAGAGGGGAGAGAGTGCAAAAGAGAGGGGGAGAGAGAGAGCGCAATAGAGAGGGGGAGAGAGAGAGAGCACCAAAGAGAGGGGGAGAGAGAAAGCGCACAAAAGAGAGGGGGAGAGAGAGCGCACAAAAGAGAGGGGGAGAGAGAGAGCGCAAAAGAGGGTAGGAGAGAGCGCAAAAGAGGGTGGGAGAATGCAAAAGATAGGGGGAGAGAGAGCGTAAAAGAGAGGGGGAGAGAGAGCAAAAGAGAGAGAGGAGAGAAGGAGCAAAAAAGAGGGGGGAGAGAAGGAGCAAAAGAGAGGGGGGGAGAGAGCGCAAAAGAGAGGGGGAGAGAGCCCAAGAGAGAGGGGGAGAGCGCGCAAAAGAGAGGGGGAGAGAGCGCAAAAGAGAGGGGGAGAGAGCACAAAAGAGAGGGGGAGAGAGCACAAAAGAGAGGGGGAGACAGAGAGCAAGGGGTGGGACCACTGTACTGCAAAAAATGGCCCGTGTGAACGGGCTTTAGGACTAGTATATATACAGTGAGTGCAGAATTATTAGGCAAATTAGTATTTTGACCACATCATCCTCTTTATGCATGTTGTCTTACTCCAAGCTGTATAGGCTCGAAAGCCTACTACCAATTAAGCATATTAGGTGATGTGAATCTCTGTAATGAGAAGGGGTGTGGTCTAATGACATCAACACCCTATATCAGGTGTGCATAATTATTAGGCAACTTCCTTTCCTTTGGCAAAATGGGTCAAAAGAAGGACTTGACAGGCTCAGAAAAGTAAAAAATAGTGAGATATCGAAGCGTGTGGAAAAACCAAGGCGCAAAATAACTGTCCATGAACTGAGAAAAGTCAAGCGTGCAGCTGCCAAGATGCCACTTGCCACCAGTTTGGCCATATTTCAGAGCTGCAACATCACTGGAGTGCCCAAAAGCACAAGGTGTGCAATACTCAGAGACATGGCCAAGGTAAGAAAGGCTGAAAGACGACCACCACTGAACAAGACACACAAGCTGAAACGTCAAGACTGGGCCAAGAAATATCTCAAGACTGATTTTTCTAAGGTTTTATGGACTGATAAAATGAGAGTGAGTCTTGATGGGCCAGATGGATGGGCCCATGGCTGGATTGGTAAAGGGCAGAGAGCTCCAGTCCGACTCAGACGCCAGCAAGGTGGAGGTGGAGTACTGGTTTGGGCTGGTATCATCAAAGATGAGCTTGTGGGGCCTTTTCGGGTTGAGGATGGAGTCAAGTTCAACTCCCAGTCCTACTGCCAGTTTCTGGAAGACACCTTCTTCAAGCAGTGGTACAGGAAGAAGTCTGCATCCTTCAAGAAAAACATGATTTTCATGCAGGACAATGCTCCATCACACGCGTCCAAGTACTCCACAGCGTGGCTGGCAAGAAAGGGTATAAAAGAAGAAAATCTAATGACATGGCCTCCTTGTTCACCTGATCTGAACCCCATTGAGAACCCGTGGTCCATCATCAAATGTGAGATTTACAAGGAGGGAAAACAGTACACCTCTCTGAACAGTGTCTGGGAGGCTGTGGTTGCTGCTGCACGCAATGTTGATGGTGAACAGATCAAAACACTGACAGAATCCATGGATGGCAGGCTTTTGAGTGTCCTTGCAAAGAAATGTGGCTATATTGGTCACTGATTTGCTTTTGTTTTGTTTTTGAATGTCAGAAATGTATATTTGTGAATGTTGAGATGTTATATTGGTTTCACTGGTAAAAATAAATAATTGAAATGGGTATATATTTGTTTTTTGTTAAGTTGCCTAATAATTATGCACAGTAATAGTCACCTGCACACACAGATATCCCCCTAAAATAGCTAAAACTAAAAACAAACTAAAAACTACTTCCAAAAATATTCAGCTTTGATATTAATGAGTTTTTTGGGTTCATTGAGAACATGGTTGTTGTTCAATAATAAAATTAATCCTCAAAAATACAACTTGCCTAATAATTCTGCACTCCCTGTATATATATATATATAAAATTAGATATTCAGTTCCAGCAGTGCCCCTACTGCAATATATATTTGCAATCAGTGTGATGCACTCACTGTATGAAAAAAACTGGTTCTGCACACAAAGGGTTAAATTATAACATGTTTTACCCCAATAAAAGGCAGGAGACCTACCTACCAGTCTCCACTGCAATAGTAAGCTACAACTCTTTAACACTAAACTAGCAAAGATAAATTATAAATTGCTGGTCTCCCGGGTGAGAACAAAAAAATGCAGTATGTGCAGTTACACTGCACTGCAAGAAAAAAAAAATCTGATTCTGCAACAGAAAAACACCTCAACACGCTGACAGAAGGACACATCATTGCACTATTCAGAAGGTAAAGTGAAAGTGACTAAAAGATGGCTGATATTTACTAAGACCACCACTTCCCTATTCTAGGATTGTACAAGCCTGTTTTGTATTTAATGCATGACTTGCTGCCCCTCACATCAGACATTTAGTAATGCTATGTCAGGATTGGACAGGGGAAGCTGTACACATGAATAGTCAGACCTGCTGTACATCACTGTTCCTTCCCCCATTCCTGTGTTCTCTGCCCCCTTTTTTGGTGCCAAAAGTCCCAAATGCAAACATAATAAATGCAATGAATAAACTTGAAATATTACGTTACTTACCCAATTTCGCCCCATTTTTATTCATCTACTTATTATGGGGACAATGCACATCTAATTTTTATTGACAGCTTAATTTTTCCCTATAATTTAAAAGTTCTTTGGACAGAGTTATAGAGCTAAACAAGAAATAATAACTGCAATGGATAAGGTGACATTGAAAATCAGCTAAAATCCTCACTAAAAAAATAGGAAATTGAATGTGACTATTGAGGGGAGTATACTGTCAGAAATTGTGAAATAATCAGTATTGTTCTGAAGGTTAAATGATTTGAAAAGCCAGCCTAAAAAAAGGTTTGTGGTTATATACATTGTTGTGGAGCAAGTTGTTAAAGTGAATGTCAAGTTTGATGAATCAGTGATCAGTTTTTAAAAACCCTATTAAAAACAGGGGCACTTTCAGTTATCAAAATTTACATTTCATTCTTTTGTTAAAATACTTACCTTTTAATCTTGAAAGCCGCTGCAAGACTCCCCCCGCCCGTCGCAAGCCTCTTTATATGTCAAAAATTGGAGGATGCCTTATTCGTCATTGCTGACGTATGAAGTGACGAGTGGCAGGTGGGGGAATCGCTGGAGTGGCTTTTAAGATTTAAAGGTATTTTAACAAAACAAGTGAAATGTAAAGTTTGATGAATGAAAGTGCCCCTGTTCTTAATAGGATTTTTAAAAACCGGGCGCTGATTCAGATTCATCAAACTTGACATTCACTTTAAACACAGATACTTAGGAAAAAAAAACACTTGTATTAAGATAACAGTTATAAGGTGAAATAGCAGTATTATTTGAATAATCAAAAAGGCAGTGCAAGCTTTCAAGACATCTAGGTATCCGTCCATTCTAGTGTAGAATAAAACTTTGTATAAACTATGAAAATTTAAAAGAGGATTTAAAATGAAAAAGAGCAGAAGAAAATAAATGAGTTAATAGCAAGCTAGTCCAATGCAGGGTGGATAAAAATCAATGATTTTAAAAAAAATTAAAAAAAACATAATTTACGTAAGAACTTACCTGATAAATTCATTTCTTTCATATTGGCAAGAGTCCATGAGCTAGTGACGTATGGGATATACAATCCTACCAGGAGGGGCAAAAATTACCAAACCTCAAAATGCCTATAAATACAACCCTCACCACACCCACAATTCAGTTTAACGAATAGCCAAGTAGTGGGGTGATAAAGAAAGGAGTAAAAAGCATCAACAAAGGAATTTGTAAATAATTGTGCTTTATACAAAAAAATCATAACCACCATAAAAAGGGTGGACCTCATGGACTCTTGCCAATATGAAAGAAATGAATTTATCAGGTAAGTTCTTACATAAATTATGTTTTCTTTCATGTAATTGGCAAGAGTCCATGAGCTAGTGACGTATGGGATAGCAAATACCCAAGATGTGGAACTCCATGCAAATCACTACAGAGGGAGGGATAAAATAAAAACAGCCATTTTTTGCTGAAAAAAATAATTCCATAACCCAAAATATAAGTTTATTCTCATAAATGAAAAGAAAAACTTAAAACATAAGCAGAAGAATCAAACTGAAACAGCTGCCTGAAGAACTTTTCTACCAAAAACTGCTTCCGAATACATAAAAACGGTAGAAATTAGTAAATGTATGCAAAGAGGACCAAGTTGCTGCTTTGCAAATCTGATCAACTAAAGCTTCATTATTAAAAGCCCACGAAGTGGAGACTGATCTAGTAGAATGAGTTGTAATTCTCTGAGGCGGGGCTTGACCCGACTCCAAATAAGCTTGATGAATCAAAAGCTTTAACCACAAAGCCAAGGAAACAGCAGAAGCATTCTGACCTTTCCTGGAACCAGAAAAGTTAAAAAAATAGACTAGAAGTCTTCCTGAAATCTTTAGTAGCTTCGACATAATATTTCAAAGCTCTTACTACATCCAAAGAATGTAAGGATCTCTCCAAAGAATTCTTAGGGTTAGGACACAAGGAAGGGACAACAATTTCTCTATTAATGTTGTTAGAATTCACAACCTTAGGTAAGAATTTAAATGAAGTCCACAAAACCACCTTATCCCGATGAAAAAAACAGAAAAGGAGATTCACAAGAAAGATCAGATAATTCAGAAACTCTTCTAGCAGAAGAGATGGCCAAAAGGAACAACACTTTCCAAGAAAGTAGTTTAATGTCCAAAGAATGGATAGGCTCAAAAGGAGGAGCCTGTAAGGCCTTCAAAACCAAATTTATACTCCAAGGAGGAGAGATTGATTTAATGACAGGCTTGATACAAAGCAAAGCCTGCACAAAACAGTGAATATCAGGAAGCTTAGCAATCTTTCTGTGAAAGTGTAATGTGTTTCCTTTTCTGACACCTATACCTTTAATAGCGGCTGTGTTTTATCCCTTTATAAGTCTCAGCTTCCTGTTAGGCGTTGCAAGTTAAAGTTTCTAACAGTCTCATACCGGGTTTAGTGTGTCACTGTTTCCTGCATTCAAGCCTCTCTCTGCTGTAATCCTAGCCTCTACCCATGAGGTTCTACTTCGTCTCTCCACGGGTACTCCCGCAACTCACTCCACGCTGACTCTTCAGTTCTTCCGGAATCAACACTTGGCGGTGTACATTGCCCACTCCACAGCACTGAATTCGCGGTCATACCACATCAGGTACGATGCTTGCTACAGCTTAGATATAGGAACTGCATTATCAGTATATCCATAGATATCAGCTGCTTTGTGTTACCTGTACTTGCATTGCTCTCTTATTTACTTGTCATTACCGTACGCTGTACTGCTAGGCATAACACGATCTATGCTCAGTCTATTTCTTCTTATTGCAATACGCTACATAACTTATTTCTCCTCAGTTGCTGTACTTATTATTACCCTGTGATCGCATTATCAAGACATGGGAGGGATACTCCAGTAACCAGATATACTGGAATATTTCACCTTATGTTATAGCAAATGCTACTCTTGTTACAGTACTATTTCAGTGTTGGATACTGTTATACAACATTGTAGCAACATATATATTACTGCACATATTATAGCAAGCCAAGTGCATTTTTTTTTACTTATCAGTTCTGCACATTTGATTCGCTTACAGCAATCATAACATATTAACAAGCCATAAAACATGGATCAATCAGAACTCTCTAATTGTGTAGTTAACCTCTCACAGAGAGTAGATCTCCTTACTTAAGGACTCAGGGAACTACAAGTGGAAAACCAGACACTCCGTGATATTATTAAAGGTACACTAACACCTAAACATGTTTATTATGTTATTGTTATGACCCTGTGCAAGAACCTTTAGTATCTCTTCCAGATCTGTTCACAGGTGATAGAAGCTACTTCAGAGATTTCAGAAATGCCTGTACATTGCTTTTTCTCTATGAGACCTAGGACCTACAGCACAGAAAGACAAAGGGTGCTTACTGTTATATCCTTCTTAAGAGCCGAACCCAGAACCTGGGCAAATACATATTATGAACAGAACGATCCCATCCTGGACTCCCTTGATGCTTTCTTCCAGGCAATGGCACTTCTCTATGATGACCCTTGCAAACAGCTCACCTCCGAAAATCTTATGAGGGCACTAAAACAAGGCAAGAGGCCCGTAGAGGATTATCTAAAGATACCCAATGGAATAACATCTCTCTCAGAAACTAATTTTGTTTAGGATTGTTAGAAGGGCTGAAAGATGAACTTTCTCGAACAGATATCCCAGAATCTTTGGATGCACTAATGGCACTTGTCATAAATATCAACGGCCGTCTTCGCGAACGTAAGAAAGAGAGATTTCACCTGGAAACCAGTACAGCAAGAAGTAGTCCAAAAGTATTTCAAGCAAACAAGGTAACCGATGAAGCTATGGAGATCAACTTCATCAGAGGACCCTTGAAACCTGAAGAAAAAATGAGATGAAGTGCAAATAACCTCTGCCTTTATTGTGCCTCCAAATCTCATGAGGTGAAGGATTGTTCAAATCTAGCTAGAAACAAAAAAGGTAACCTAAATAAATCAAATTATTGTTTATCTACTTGCAGTCATACTAATACTTACTTACCCTCTCTCTACAGTGGGATCAGATACCCCTGAAGGCCGTTATTGATTCAGGAGCCTCAGGAAACTTTATTGATTATAATTTTGTTTGTGCAAATAAAATTCCAATAATTGAAAAGGATTCCCCCCTTGTTCTTCGTTTATTTGATGGATCTCTTGTCTCAAATGGTTCTATTACACGACACTGAGCCGCTATTGGTCACATCAGAAACCATTCATTCCAAATGAATTAGTTTCGATATTACACCCTCTCCTCTTTTTACCGTTATACTAGGTATAAAATGGCTAAAAACTCACCAGCCTACCATAAATTAGAGCACACTCGAAATACACTTTCAATCAGACTACTGTAAAAAGAATTGTTTTTCTACTATCTCTGCCTTACAAGGCATTAACCCTAATAGCGCTCCCATACCAACTATTCCAAAGGATTATGTACAGTATTTGACAAAAAAGAGGCAGAATCTTTACCTCCCCACAGACCATTCGACTGCCCCATAGAAATACTCCCAGGTTCCACCATACCATTTGGCCATATCTACCCCCTATCACAGCCAGGATTATCTCACTGAAAACCTTAGAAAAGGTTTTATTAGACCTTCCAGCTCACCAGCTGCAGCAGGGATATTTTTTGTCGGAAATAAGGACAACTCCCTTCGTCCTATCGTGGATTACAGGCAACTAAACAAAATTACCATAAAAAATCATTATCCCTTACCCCTTATTCCCGAACTAATTGAAAGATTATCGACTGCTACAATACATACAAAGTTAGACCTCAGGGGAGCGTACAACCTTGTTCGAATTAGAAGTGGAGACGAATGGCTCACCGCCTTCCGTACTAGATATGGACTTTATGAGTACTGTGTGATGCCATTCGGCCTTTGCAATGCCCCCGCAACCTTCCAAAACTTCATTAATTCTATTTTCCGTGATATCCTAGATGTGTATGTCATTATCTATTTAGATTATATGCTCATTTACTCGGATGATTTACATGATCACATACATCATGTAAAAACTGTTCTTTCACGTCTAAGACTTCACCATTTATATGCCAAACCTTAAAAGTGCATTTTTCACTCCCAAGAGATTTCCTTCCTAGGATATAGAATTACCCCTCTAGGGGTTCATATTGAGGGTAATACGGTATCCGCTATTATCAACTGGCCTCAACCAAACAACAGAAGGGATCTCCAAAGTTTCTTAGGCTTCTCAAATTTCTACCGTAAATTCATTAGGAATTTTTGTTCCATTGTAAAGCCTTTATCCACACTCACAGGTAAAAATACATTGTTCAAATGGTCCTCACAAGTACAACAATCCTTTGACTATCTGAAAAAAGCTTTTATACTACGCTTCCCAGATCCCAATCTCCAATATATCTTGGAAGTTGATGCTTCCGAATTCGCTCTAGGAGCCATCCTTTAACAAAGGAATTCAATATCCGAACCCCTACATCCCGTCGCTTTTTATTCCCATTCTCTATCATCTTCAGAAATAAACTATCCAGTCGGTGAAAAGGAACTACTCTCAATCAAATCTTCATTCGAACATTGGAGGCATCTTCTGGAAGGTACAACTGTTCCTATCCTCATATACACCGACCACAAGAATTTAGAATACCTCCAAACCAATCGTACCCTCTCTGCAAGACAAGTACACTAGAGTTTATACTTTTCTCGATTTCATTACTTAATTTTATACCGTCCTGGCTCAAAAAACCGAAGGCTGATGCTCTTTCTAGAAACAAAACCTTCTCTAAGAATGATAAGATCACTGTTAGTCATTCCCTCTGATCATTTCGTAGGACTCTACTCTGATGTTCGACTTTCCATCAAACAAGCTCAAGAACAAGATCAACTCCCCATAACTCTTAAAATGAGGAAACAACAGGATGGTGTTTACTATCAAAACATTTTGATTTATGTACCCAAAACTATGCAAAACTCAATACTCTGTATCACGCACCATTCTTTGTTAAGTGGTCATCCGGGTATACAAAATACTTTGAGCCTACTTAAAAGGTCCTTTTGGTGTCCGAAAATGTTTGAATCTGTTAAAACCTATATCGCAGGTTGTATTGTATGTGTTCAATCCAAAATGGATCGCCAAAAACCCTACGGATTACTCATGTCCTTACCGGTACCCGACCACCCATGGAAAGAAATTGACATGGATTTTATAGTGGATCTCCCCAAATCTTCTACCTATACCACTATTCTTGTTGTAATAGACCTTTTTACTAAGATGGAACATTTCCTCCCTTTTACTGCTCTTCCCACAGCATTTCAAACAGCAGAGCTTTTTCTGAATAACGTTGTGAGATTACATGGATTACAATCATCTATTTTCACGGACAGAGGTAGTCAGTTCACCTCCAAGTTTTGGACTTATCTTTGTAAAAGATTGAACATCAACAGGAGGTTAACCACTTCCTACCATCCACAGACTAATGGACAATGTGAAAGAACCAACCAGTCCTTGGAGCAGTATTTAAGAATTTATTGCTCACAAGAACAAGACAATTGGGCGAATTATCTGGCAACAGCAGAATTCGCCTATAATAACACCATCAACCAGTCTACACGCATGTCCCCATTTTTCGCTAACTACGGTTTTAATCCTGACTTCCACCTGATCTCCAATTCCCAGACACCCTGTCCTTTGGTCAACGATGTTGTTAATACTGTATCTCAGACTTTCAGAACCTTACAAGACAACATTACCAATGCTCAAAAACAGCACAAAAACTACTACGACCTACGTCATAGACCAGCACCCGTTTACAAAGTTGGGGACCAGGTTTGGCTTTCTACCCGCCATCTTCACTTAAAAACTCCAACTCGTAAGTTTACACAATTGTTTATAGGTCCGTCCCCTATCATCAAGATAGTGAACTCTAACGCAATCACTTTACAACTCCCTCAACACTATGCTTTCCATCCTACTTTTCATGTATCATTACTAAAACCATATAAACTTGCTAATGCTACCAATTCCATGTCCACATTACCATCATCTACTCCACAGACTGATCTAGAATATGAAGTTTCTACTATACTGGACTCTAGGTTCTACAGAGGATCCCTTCAGTATCTCATTCACTGGAAGGGTTACCCCCATGATGAGGATACTTCAGAGTCTGCAACTAATGTCTCAGCCCCACGGTTGGACTCCGTTTTCCACCAACGTCATCCTGACCGACCCTCTCCTTAAGGTTACATCCAGAAAACCCAGGAGGGCTTTCCTTGTTGGGGGGATGTTGTAATGTGTTTCCTTTTCTGCCACCTATACCTTTTTTTTTTTTTTTTTTAAATATATTTTTTATTGAAGTCATAAACAATTACAACCAAGGTTATGCCCCAAAGCAATTACAGAAAAGTGCAAATACAATATTGTTGAATAAGTGTTACAAACAAAACCCTACATTAAGGGTATAATAAATCCAAACATCGCACGTAATGTTACAGAATTTGGGCAATTAACTATAAGACTCCAGTTTTATAATAAAAATAATAACAATAAAACAAAAATAGTCCTCCCTAGGCCATATAGAAAGTAAATTAAAGCGTCCACTCAGAAGCAATTAGGGCCAGGGGAGGGATTAGCCTTACAGAGTAAAAGGGGGGGGAGGGATGCAGCGGGCAAGAGCCGCTCGATATGTAATAAGGGGGGGGGGGGATGGAGGGCGGAGCCAGTTGTGACGTCAATCTTAAACTCCCTGTTATCAGGACTCTAAGTGAGCACTAGTTTTAATTGGCAAGTACACTCCTGATATTATCTAGACAGAGTATAAATTGGAATACTTAATTAAAGGGATATAGTGGAGATCTTTCATTAGTCTCATTATAACCTGGGAACAATGCTTTATATACCAGAATGAATCTTAATATACGGGATATGCAGACTGGAGTAGAATTAGACATATAATACAACTGTATCCTGACCAAGACTAGGGATTGACTCTCTATAAAATGGATAGGGGTAGCTCCCAGCATTATTAATTGAGGAGGGGGATATTAGTGCGCACGGAGCATGAGAAATTTTTCAGGTGAGCCCCTCTCCAAGGGAGTTACCAACTATAGGTGATGTGGGAGAAAGGCATAGGGATATGACCCGCAGGCAACCAGTACCGGCGGGAAAGGGAGGGGAGGAGCCCACCAGAAACTAGTAATTTAGTATTAACTCAACATAAGGAATGCCATATCCTAGGAACATAAATACAACAAAGCATAAACATAGCATAATTAGTTCAAAGAATTTCTGTAATAACCCGGTGAGAATATATGAGAGGGTATTTCAAGTGGTACACACACATGCATGTATAAATATACATAAACACAGATACTCACTTATGTAAGGTAATATTCATCACTTAGTCTGTTTTCTCTGAGACACAAATAGGTACACATCTAAAGCAGTCGGAGACAGATATATAAATAGAACTTGGGGACACATAAATATTAACAGAGGTTCGTTATATATATGTCTTAAAAAAAAAATTGGATGCTTAGTTAACTTAGATATAGGGCATTTATAAATAGCTACAGGAGGACATAATGCATGTTACCACAAAGTCTATGCTGCATATCTCCTGCATATTAAAGAGAGCTATGGATCTCTTGCTGACAGGCTGATAAGAAACCATCCCTTATACATAAAGTAAATAACAATGTCTAAAGTAAGTTTGCATAGTGTATACTCTTATATAACTATAAATTTGATGAGCTATTCACTTAAGCTGTCACGGGATAAAAGCTGGGCCACCGACTATGAATGCTAAAGTAGTGAAAGACATGAACCTCTGTGGCTTCCGGTGAGACAATTAAACATATAATAAATCCCAATAGGGAGGTATCTGTGTATGTACCAACTACTCTGTAGCATCAAGAGCCACAGGGCCCATAATTATGATATATATATGGTGCTTTATAACCATAGGCGATAGGCAGTGTTATTTCAGTAAACACAGGTATGTCAAAGCAAGAGAAGATCATGTATCACTATTAGCATAAGTAAGAACACTTAATATAGCATATAACCAACACCTGCTACTACCTGATGGGAAAGTAGTACTACATATATTTAAGGTGTGGAATACTGTATGTTAAGGAAGTGGCTAGCATATTCAATAGGGATATCTATAGAGACAAGTTTCCCACCGATCATGAAATAAAGATCCAGAAAAAGTACATGCAAAAACAAATATTGCTGATCGGCTGTAAGAGTCCTCACTAGCTATTGGGCCGACACAAAGGCTAGTAGTAGATATGTATATATATGAAGAGTGTCCTCTTGGATCTCAAGCTGGGTTGTAGTCCCTTTGCAGGATCGAGTGGCAAAAACCCTGCAGATAGCTAGAGGTATTGTGACCCCCCCGGGTCCCAGATTGAATCTCGGGCACTTTGTAGGAGCATGTGGTAAGAGCCCGGTATGGGCAAAATCGAGTGGTGCACCTCATATGACAGCAGGACGTATAGCACCATGTCATATGTGCATTCAGGGGGACTGTAGCGATGTGCACTAATGGTATAATTGCAGACGTCAAAGATGTAGAGCGGTAGGGACTGCTCCTCTTGATTCCCAATCTCAGATGACCAGCCTACCGGTTTGATCCCAACAGGGGACTCCAACTGCACAATCCGTTGCTTATCTTCCTGTTCTCGGGGGTAAACCGCTTTCCCCCAGTCAAAGCTGTCGCAGCATGGAGCGGTATCTTCATTGGGACTAGGCACATCCGTGAGAAGGTCCTCTGTAGTTACTGTGATCAGCTCCTCAGGTGAGTCAAATCTTTCTTTGTGAGTCGGCTGTAATGCGTTTTCTGTCTTGCCGCATACCGGGATCTCAGGATGTGTCATGCCAAGTCTCATGGCGTCTGAAATACTGGCGAATCCGACAGTCATTCGAAGCTCTATTTCCTGTAAGGCCGCATGTATTGCAAGAGAAAATTCCTCCTCACTCGGTGCCATAGCTGAAGCGTGAGGGTCAGAAACAAATTAGTGTTCTTGTATAAATATATATACCGCTCACGTTAAGGGATCCTTTCCTCTAGCAGGCTCAAGTTTGGAGACTTTTTCAGGATATTAGCAGACGCAATATAGCATAAGGATGAGCCGCCATTTTATATGCACTGGGTCATAACTTTCCAGAGGAAAAGTTGAGGTTTTAATGCAGCGAGTGTCTTATCCAGTTAAGATAATGATCCCAGCATGAATTAACTTGCGATGTGGGCTTTTTCTCTCTAAATTTGATGAAATCAGCCTCTATAGAATCTTTTAAATGTATATTATCCGCAGGAGCTCCCTGAAACATGTCTTGTCATATCGAAAGTTGGCTCCGCCCCCTGCCACCTATACCTTTAATAGGGGGTGTGTTTTATCCCTTTATAAGTCTCAGCTTCCTGTTAGACAGGAGTTAAAGTTTGTAACAGTTTGTTAAAGTTTCTAACAGTCTCATACCGCGTTCAGTGTGTCACTGTTTCCTGCATTCAAATCCCTCTCTGCTGTAATCCTAACCTCTACCCATGAGGTTCTACTTCCAGCAGTATAGTCTCTCCACGGGTACTCCCACAACTCACTCACCTCTGACTCTTCAGTTCTTCCGGAATCAACACTTGGCGGTGTACACCGCCCACTCCACAGCACTGACATTGCGGTCAAACCGCATCAGATACGATGCTTGCTACAGCATAGATATAGGAACTGCCTTCTCAGTATATCCATAGATATCAGCTGCTTTCTGTTGCTTGTACTTGCATTGCTCTCTTATTTACTTGTCTTTACCGTATGCTGTACTGCTAAGCATAACACAATCTATGCTCAGTCTATTTCTTCTTATTGCAATACGCTACATAACTTATTTCTCCTCAGTTGCTGTACTTATTATTACCCTGTGATCACATTATCAAGACATGGGAGGGATACTCCAGTAACCAGATATACTGAAATATTTCACCTTATGTTATAGCAAATGCTACTCTTGTTACAGTACCATTTCAGTGTTGGATACTGTTATACAACATTGTAGCAACATATATATTACTGCACATATGTATTATAGCAAGCCAAGTGCATTTTTTCTACTAATCAGTTCTGCACATTTGATTTGCTTACAGCAATCATAACAGAAATAAAACAGAAAGAGCAGAGATTTGTCCCTTCAAGGAACTTTCAGACAAACCCTTATCCAAACCATCCTGAAGAAACTGTAAAATGCTAGGAATTATGAAAGAATGCTAAGAGAATTTATGAGAACACCATGAAATATAAGTCTTCCAAACTCGATAATAAATCTTTCTAGAAACAGATTTACGA
The DNA here is from genome assembly GCF_027579735.1 of Bombina bombina. Lineage (NCBI taxonomy): Eukaryota > Metazoa > Chordata > Amphibia > Anura > Bombinatoridae > Bombina > Bombina bombina. The sequence continues at coordinate 1,415,842,326 of NC_069500.1, forward strand.
GCCTGTAACATAGTATTAATCACTGAGTCAGAGAAACCTCTATGACTAAGCACTAGGCGTTCAATTTCCATACCTTCAAATTTAATGATTTGAGATCCTGATGGAAAAATGGACCTTGAGACAGAAGGTCCGGCCTTAATGGAAGTGGCCAAGGTTGGCAACTGGACATCTGAACAAGATCCGCATACCAAAACCTGTGAGGCCATGCTGGAGCCACCAGCAACACAAACAATTGCTCCATGATGATTTTTTAGATCACTCTTGGAAGAAGAACTAGAGGCGGGAAAATATAAGCAGGTTGATAACACTACGGAAGTGTCAACGCATGCACTGCTTCCGCCTGAGGATCCCTGGACAGGTACCTGGGAAGTTTCTTGTTTAGATGAGAAGCCATCAGATCTATTTCTGGAAGACCCCAAATCTGAACAACCTGAGAAAACACATCTGGATGGAGGGACCACTCCATCCAAGTCTGATGGCTGAGATAATCCGCCTCCCGATTGTCTATACCTGGGATATGAACCGCAGAAATTAGACAGGAGCTGGATTCCGCCCAAGCAAGTATCCGAGATACTTCTTTCATAGCTTGGGGACTGTGAGTCCCACCCTGATGATTGACATATGCCACAGTTATGACAGAGGCCAAATTTGAAGAGCCCTGAAAATCGCACGGAGTTCCAAAATATTGATTGGTAATCTCGCCTCTTGAGATTTCCAAACCCCTTGTGCTGTCAGAGATCCCCAAACAGCTCCTCAACCTGAAAGACTTGCATCTGTTGTGATCACAGTCCAGGTTGGATGAACAAAAGGGGCCCCTTGAACTATACAATGGTGATCTAACCACCAAGTCAGAGATAGTCGAACATTGGGATTTAAGGATATTAATTGTGATATCCTTGTATAATCCCTGCACCATTGGTTCAGCATACAAAGCTAAAGAGGTCTCATGTGAAAACAAGCAAAGGGGATCACGTCCGATGCTGCAGTCATGAGACCTAAAATTTCCATGCACATAGCTACTGAAGGGAATGACTGAGACTGAAGGTTCCAACAGGCTGCAGCCAATTTTAAATGTCTCTTGTCTGTTAGAGACAGAGTCATGGACACTGAATCTGAAAACCTAAAAAGGTGACCATTGTCTGAGGAATCGAAGAACTTTTTGGTAAATTGATCCTCCAACCATGTTTTCGAAGAAACAACACTAGTTGCTTCATGTGAGATTCTGCAGAACGTAAAGACTGAGCTAGTACCAAGATATCGTCCAAATAAGGAAACACCACAATACCCCGCTCTCTGATTACAGAGAGTAGGGCACTGAGAACCTTTGAAAAGATTCTTGGAGCTGTTGCTAGGCCAAAAGGAAGAGCGACAAATTGGTAATGCTTTTCTAGAAAAGAGAATCTCAGAAACTGATAATGATCTGGATGAATCGGAATATGAAGATATGCATCCTGTAAGTCTATTTTGGACATATAATGTCCTTGCTGAACAAAAGGCAGAATAGTTCTTATAGTCACCATTTTGAAAGTTGGTACTCTTACATAACGATTCAAAATTTTCAGATCCAGAACTGGTCTGAATAATTTTTCTTTCTTTGGGACAATGAATAGATTTGAATAAAACCCCAGACCCTGTTCATGAAACGGAACTGGCATGATTACCCCTGAAAACTCCAGGTCTGAAACACACTTCTATAAAGCCTGAGCCTTTACTGGATTTGCTGGGATGCGTGAGAGAAAATATTTTCTCACAGGAGGTCTTACTCTGAATCCGATTTGATACCCCTGAGAGACAATACTCAGAATCCATTAATTTTGGACAGAATTTGTCCAAACATCCTTGAAAAATCTTAATCTGCCCCCTACCAGCTGAGCTGGAATAAGGGCCGCACCTTCATGCGGACTTGTGGGCTGGGTTTGGTTGCTTAAATGGCTTGGATTTATTCCAGTTTGAAGAAGGTTTCCAATTGGAAATTATGTTTCTGTTCCTTATTTTGTCGAAAGGAACGAAAATGGTTAGAAGCTTTAGATTTACCCTTAGGTCTTTTATCCTGAGGCAAAAAAACTCCCTTCCCTTCAGTGACAGTTGAAATAATCGAATCCAACTGAGAACCAAATAACTTATTACCTTGGAAAGAAAGAGATAGCAATCTGGACTTAGAAGTCATGTCAGTATTCCAAGATTTAAGCCACAAAGCTCTTCTAGCTAAAATAGCTAAAGAGATAGATTTATTAATTTTGATGATATCAAAAATGGCATCACAAATAAAATAAGCAGGTTGAAGCAAGCGAACAATGCTAGAAAAATCAGAATCCAATTCTTGTTGCGCTAAATTTTCCAACCAAAAGTTGATGCAGCTGCAACATCAGCCAAAGAAATTGCAGGCCTGAGAAGATGACCTGAATACAAATAGGCTTTCCTTAGATAAGATTCAAGTTTCCTATCTAAAGGATCTTTAAAAGAAGTACTATCTTCCATAGGAATAGTAGTACGGTTAGCAAGAGTAGAGATAGCCCCATCAACTTTGGGGATCTTTTCCCAAAACTCCAATGTAACTGCTGGCAAAGGATACCATTTTTTAAACCTTGAAGAAGGAATAAAAGAAGAACCAGGCCTATTCCATTCCTTAGAAATCATATCAGAAATAGCATCAGGAACTGGAAAAACCTCTGGTGTAACCACAGGAGGTTTATAAACAGTAGTTAAACATTTACTAGTTTTAATATCAAGAGTACTTATTTCCTCAATATCGAATGTAATCAACCCTTTTTTTTAAACAAAGAACGAATACACTCCATTTTAAATAAATAAGTAGATGTGTCAGTGTCAATATCTGAGGAAGGATCTTCTGAATCAGATAGATCCTCATCAGAGGACGATAATTCAGTATGTGGTCGGTCATTTGAAATTTCATCAAACGTAACTTTGTGCCAAAAAAATCTCGCGCCAAAAATAACGCAATATACTTTTGCATTTTGCACCCTTGTGAGCCTAATTCTGCCCGAGAATTTGAAAATGACAGTTAATTGAAAAAAAGACTATACCCCAGGTAAGAAATACATTTTCCTAAAAAATGCATATCCCAGATATGAAACTGACAGTCTGCAAAAGGAAATATACTGAAAACCTGAATCATGGCAAATATAAGTACAATACATATATTTAGAACTTTATATAGATACATAAAAGTGCCAAAGCATAGCTGAGAGTGTTTAAGTAATGAAAACATACTTACCAAAAGACACCCATCCACATATAGCGGATAGCCAAACCAGTACTGAAACGGTTATCAGTAGAGGTAATGGAATATGAGAGTATATCGTCAATCTAAAAAGGGAGGTAGGAGATGAATCTCTACGACCGATAACAGAGAACCTTTGAAATAGATCTCCCATGAGGAAAACCATTGCATTCAATAGATGATATTCCCTTCACAGTGTAGCATCCGTCCAAGCAACGTCCAAATCTCTCAGTTGACGGCAGCGGAAGTGAACCCACTAAGAATGCAACCAAACAATCCACACATATAGGATAACTGACACGCAAGAAGTAGCAGGTACTCAGTGGATAACGTAAAAAAGATGAACGTTTATTACATAACAAAAATAGTAAAAAACAGCCAAAAAAGCTGTTAACACACAGATAAAGCCACTATTGGCAGGCAGAAAAAACACGGTGGTCTGACGCGTTTTGCGCCCCCTAGTGGCGCTTACTCATAGACATGTTGATTGCATTAAGCATACACCATTTTAAAGGGGCTACTTAGATACGATAGGCTGTTACTGTGTAAAATGCACCTATGAAATAAAGCCAAATCAAAACAATCTGTAACTCCTATGGGGAATGCAAAGAACAGAATAAAAAAGAAATAACAAATCCTAATACAGCATTTTTAAAAATAAACACTAAGACCCACATAGTATAGATATTAGGATCTAAAGCTAACAATTGGAAGAAAAGAAAAAATATCTCTTATTTCAAAGAGCATAATCAATTGAGGTACAAAAAACATAAAAAGTTGATGTTAATACTTAACAATAAAAATGATTAAAAAAACAAAAAGTTAGATGAAGACAGACAATGTTAAATTATGTATCTATGAAATATTTAATATCACATTCACGGTTCATACCCAATGGGGACCTAGTTTTGAGCTTAAGCATCCAAAAAGTTCTTTTTTTCCAATATCTTAAACTTGTTTCCCCCTCTGATGGGGACCTTGGCTATGTCAATTATCCTAATGGTCATATGAGCAACATTAGTGAGATGATAACCATTAAAATGATTAGCCACCGCAGAATCTTTGTTGAAATTCTTAACATCTCTGGTATGTTCACCAAACCTCTTGCAAATGGCTCTGGAGGCTTGACCAGTATATTGATAATTGCATAGATTACAAGTTAAATAAATTGCAAACATAGTACTAAAGTTGGCATAAAAATCAGCTTCAAAAGTGTGTCCTGTATGACTACTAGAGAAAATCTTACCCACAGATATGTGAGGACACATATGGCAACTGCGTTTACCACATCTGTAACTGCCCTTTTTGTTTAGTCAATTTGATTTTTGTGTATTATCTCTAGCGACCATACTTGGTGCTAGGCTTTAGCCTAGCGTTCTAGATTTTTTTGGTACAAATTTTACATTACTTATACAAGATATCATCCCCTAAAAGGATGTGAAGACGTTTCTTAAGAATCTTAGTAACAGAATTATATTGTTTTGAATTGTCACGTTATTACCTTGTTCCCTGCCTTTTTCATTTTTTGCTTTGCACATTCCATGCTATACCTTTAAATTTCAATTACTTTTTCCACTCATTCATATAAATGTCCCATCAACCCTCACTACTTTGCTTGGTATTGAATTAGGTTAAGTCCTACTGAGCTACTGATATCCCCTGAGCTTTTTATTGGACACCGGAACTCTCTCTCAAAGTGACATACTGTGACTTTGTTCTATGTCACTTTCTACCTGTTTGTTTTGCCAAACTACCGCTATACTACATACCTTGTAGTAACTCTATCTCGAATCTCCTCTGTTAAACGCTATCCGGACTCGGCTCTCAGTAGCTGCCCCTCAACGGATCATTCCGCGGTGACGTCACACGCCAGCTTCACGGAACTACCCTCAATTCAGCAAACAGCCTGCACCGCTGCACTCCACGCTCAAGACCCTCTCTGCCTACAAACCACACCGGTTCAGCCTGAAAGGTTTCACTTCTCTCAAAGGTATAAAGCTTGCTAAATACTTATGCTGTCAAAGTTCCTACATGTTATTTGCAGTTCGTATGTCGAGTTTAACTCTGTACCTCTGTCTAGTTTTCTTTACTTAATTTGTTTTATGCAATTCAGCTTAGCATATTGTTTTGATTTCCTTACTAAACAGTTTATTACTAACATCCAGATTTACAAGAGCTCTGCTGCATGTTTTAGTGTTTAAGTTAGCACAGGTGGCAACAATTGAGTGCTTCCTTTTCTTAAACCTCCACATTAAACTGCTGAATAGTTACATGAGGCCAGCACACTACCCTCTAGGTAGTTTATTTGCTTACCTCACACTCCTCAGCAACATTACCACATATTAAAATCTCAGCAGCTGCGGTCCTAACCAAAGTAAAATTTTTATCTTCTTAGAAATTCTGACTTGCCTGACAGAATACCAAGCCCCCTTAACATGGACCCAGCTGAGATAACTGCACTAATACAGACTCTCAGCAACAGAGTTGATTTGCTCACTGACGGTCTCAATACACTCAAAGCTGAAAATGTTGCCTTAAAAGCTTACATAAAAGATTACTTAGAAACCAAGCTACATACACCAGAACCTCAAGTTAGTTTGCCTGAAAAGTTTTATGGTGATAGGGCACACTACAGGGACTTTAAAAATGCTTGCCTGCTTCTCTTCACGCTCAAACCACAGTCTTATCCTAATGATAGGATTAGAGTTTTGACCACTATTTCATTTCTTAGGGGGGAACCACGTAGCTGGGCAAACACTTTTTTTGAATCCAATGAGACTATTCTAAACTCCTTGGAAAATTTTTTCACTGCCATGGGTCAGTTATACGAAGACCCATTCAAACAACAGACTGCAGAAACAGCTCTTAGGGCTCTAAAACAAAAAAAGAGGTTGGTAGAAGATTATATTACAGACTTCAAGAGGTGGGCAAAGGATTCAGAGTGGAACAACTTATCCTTAAGGAATCAGTTTCGTCTGGGTCTCTCAGACGCGGTTAAGGATGAGTTGTCCCGAACTGAGCTTCCCACAACCTTAGAGGGTTTAATGAACCTCTGCATTACTATAGACAGACGCTTAAGAGAGAGGCAAAATGAAAGATCTTACCCAGAGGCTTATACAAAGAGACACACTACTACTACACCCTCCACTAGTAAACATCAAGCTGAGCCTATGGAGATTGGCTTCCTTAAGGGGCCCCTGACAGCTCAGGAAAAGACCAGGAGAAGAGAGAATAATCTATGCCTTTATTGTGCCTCGGACGAACACTCCGTAAAGGAATGTCCATCTCTTCTGAAAACTAATAAGGGTGAGTCCCATAACCCTTTAACTTGTTGCAACACTATTGATTTAAGAAACCCCTACTGTAAACTCTCCCTTTCTTTTCAGTGGGATCTCCACCGCCTCCAGGTTCCCGCAATTATTGATTCAGGAGCTACTGCCTGTTATGTAGATAAGGAATTTACACATGTAAATAAAATCCCACTCATGCAAAAGAAATCTCCTGTTTTATTGAGAGGTATTGACGGTAGACCTATTTCATCCGGTCCTGTTCAGTACCAAACTATACCTCTCCTAGTTACTACCCAAGAACATCATACTGAATATCTTACTTTTGATGTTATTTCATCTCCTGTGTCCCCAGTTATCCTGGGATTAAATTGGTTAATGTTACATAACCCATGTATTTCCTGGAACACACTTTCTCTCTCATTCAATTCAAAGTTTTGTACCACTACTTGTTTTCCAGTAAACATCATGCACACAGTCTTATCAAAACCAGATTTACACTTACCTGATGAGTACAAAGATTTTGCTGACGTTTTTAGTAAGACTGAATCCGAAAATTTACCTCCCCATAGGAAATATGACTGCCCTATCGACCTCATACCGGGTGCACAAATTCCATATGGGCACATATTTCCCCTTTCCAAACCTGAACTCGCCCACTTAAAGGATTATCTAGAAGATAACCTAAGAAAAGGCTTTATACGCCCATCCACTTCGCCAGCAGGAGCCGGCATTTTCTTTGTTAAGAATAAGGACGGCTCCTTACGGCCTATTGTGGATTACAGGCAGTTAAACAAGGTCACAATAAAGAACAGGTACCCCCTACCACTAATTCCGGAATTGATAGAAAGGTTGGAAGGGGCAAATTATTTTACTAAATTAGATCTTAGGGGAGCGTATAATCTTATCCGTGTTAGAAGTGGCGATGAGTGGCTGACGGCGTTTCGTACTAGGTACGGACTATATGAATACACCGTCATGCCTTTTGGCCTGTGCAACGCCCCTGCCACTTTTCAACACCTAATCAATGACCTTTTTCGGGATTTCCTTGATGTTTTTCTTGTCATTTATCTGGATGACATATTGATTTATTCCAGAAATTTGGCTGAACATACTCTACATGTTAGACAGGTCCTTTCTAGGTTACGCAGTAACTTCTTATATGCTAAAGCTGAAAAGTGCATTTTCAATTCCCAAAACATTACTTTCTTAGGGTATGAAATAAATTCAACTGGCATCCGTATGGAAGATGCAAAAATCAGGGCGATTGTAGATTGGCCTACTCCCAAGTCTAGAAAAGAGGTTCAGAGTTTTCTTGGCTTTGCGAACTTCTATCGCAAATTCATAAAGAATTTTTCCAGCATAACCAAACCACTGACTAATCTCACGAAAACTACTACTGTTTTTCGTTGGGATGAAACAACCCAGAAGGTTTTTAACCATCTAAAAATGAGATTCACCACTGCACCTATTCTAAGGTTTCCAAACCCCAACCTACCTTACACTCTGGAGGTAGATGCTTCAGATGTTGCGGTAGGTGCAGTTCTTTCACAACGCCAAGGTATCGATAAACCGTTACATCCAGTTGCCTTCTACTCCCACGGTTTATCTACCTCGGAACAAAATTATCCCATCGGCGATAAAGAATTGCTGGCAATCAAGATGGCACTTGAGCACTGGCGACACCTACTTGAGGGCACCACCGTTCCAACGGTTATTTATACGGATCATCGAAACCTTCAGTACCTTAAAACAACAAAAATTCTATCCTCTAGACAGGTTAGATGGAGCCTTTTCTTTTCTAGGTTCAATTTTCAAATCGTGTACCGTCCTGCAAATAGAAACCATAAGGCTGATGCTTTATCTAGATTGCCCACTTACACCCGTTCCAAGACTCCTGAGAACACTGTTATTCCTTTGCAGAACTTTCTATCTTTCGCTATTGACTCCAAGTCGTTTCTCCAACAGGAACAAAACAACGATTTATCCAAACCTTTGTCTCAATTACAGAAAAAACAGGATGGTTTTTTCTATTTCCAAGACAAATTGTATATTCCTCCTAGCCTAAGAAAGATGGTACTCTCATCCTCTCATGATTCTCTACTCGCAGGACACCCGGGTCTTAAGAAAACCCAAGAACTTATTGGACGTACTTACTGGTGGCCTGGTATAACACATGACATCAGCACTCATATCACCTCTTGTGCACAATGTACCACTTCTAAAAAGGCAAAACATTCCCCCTATGGATTACTTATACCTCTACCGACTCCTACTCGGCCTTGGTTGGAAATCGCAGTAGATTTCATCGTAGATCTGCCAAAATCCGATAACAAGACTACTATTCTTGTAGTTGTTGATCTGTTCAGTAAAATGTCCCATTTCATTCCCTACCATAAGCTCCCAACAGCCTCAGAAACTATCCATCTGCTCATTTCCCACGTTTTCAAACATCATGGTATTCCTAACAGCATACTAAGCGACCGGGGTACCCAATTTTCTAGTAGGCTATGGACTGAATTCTGCAAAATCTTCTCCATCGACAAGAAACTGAGCACCGCTTACCATCCTCAGACAAACGGGCAAACTGAGAGGACGAATCAATGGCTGGAGCAATTTCTCAGAACCTATTGTTCATCACAGCCTCTCACTTGGTCCTCTCATCTCCCTTATGCAGAATTCTGTTTCAACAATACCGTCCACTCAACTACCAATAAAACCCCATTTTTTGTGAACTATGGTTTCCACCCCAGGTTTCAGATTCTTCCAGATAATCAATGCACTTCGCTCAATGTAAGTGAACTCTCGGATCTCATTTCTTCTAACTTTGCTCTCATACAGGCAGCTATAGACGAGGCGAAGAAAACTCAAAAGTTCTATTACGATAAGAAGAGGTTACCATCACCTAAATACGCTATCGGAGACCTAGTGTGGTTATCCACAAAAAATCTCAAACTCAATACTCCTTCGAGGAAACTATCACCTTTATTCATTGGACCGTATCCTGTTTCTCAACTCATCAACCCCAATGCTGTTCGCCTCAAGCTGCCAGAAACCATGAGAATTCATCCTACTTTCCACGTCTCCCTGTTGAAACCCTACAGGGCACTCAGGAATTCTTTTCCCCCCATTCCAGATCCTTCCATACTTGCGGATCCTAACATGGAATATGAGGTGCATTCGATCTTGGATTCCAGACGTGCCCGGGGTTCTCTCCAGTATCTGATCCGTTGGAAGGACTTCTCTGCCGATGATGACTCTTGGGAGCCTGCCTCTAACATCTCGGCTCCCCGGTTGGTTGCCCTGTTTCATCGTCGGAACCCGGACCGTCCAAGACCCTGAGCACCGGGGGTTGCTCCTTGAGGGGGGGGTCCTGTCACGTTATTACCTTGTTCCCTGCCTTTTTCATTTTTTGCTTTGCACATTCCATGCTATACCTTTAAATTTCAATTACTTTTTCCACTCATTCATATAAATGTCCCATCAACCCTCACTACTTTGCTTGGTATTGAATTAGGTTAAGTCCTACTGAGCTACTGATATCCCCTGAGCTTTTTATTGGACACCGGAACTCTCTCTCAAAGTGACATACTGTGACTTTGTTCTATGTCACTTTCTACCTGTTTGTTTTGCCAAACTACCGCTATACTACATACCTTGTAGTAACTCTATCTCGAATCTCCTCTGTTAAACGCTATCCGGACTCGGCTCTCAGTAGCTGCCCCTCAACGGATCATTCCGCGGTGACGTCACACGCCAGCTTCACGGAACTACCCTCAATTCAGCAAACAGCCTGCACCGCTGCACTCCACGCTCAAGACCCTCTCTGCCTACAAACCACACCGGTTCAGCCTGAAAGGTTTCACTTCTCTCAAAGGTATAAAGCTTGCTAAATACTTATGCTGTCAAAGTTCCTACATGTTATTTGCAGTTCGTATGTCGAGTTTAACTCTGTACCTCTGTCTAGTTTTCTTTACTTAATTTGTTTTATGCAATTCAGCTTAGCATATTGTTTTGATTTCCTTACTAAACAGTTTATTACTAACATCCAGATTTACAAGAGCTCTGCTGCATGTTTTAGTGTTTAAGTTAGCACAGGTGGCAACAATTGAGTGCTTCCTTTTCTTAAACCTCCACATTAAACTGCTGAATAGTTACATGAGGCCAGCACACTACCCTCTAGGTAGTTTATTTGCTTACCTCACACTCCTCAGCAACATTACCACATATTAAAATCTCAGCAGCTGCGGTCCTAACCAAAGTAAAATTTTTATCTTCTTAGAAATTCTGACTTGCCTGACATGAATAGGCAGTCATAAAAACCATAGATTCATTGGAATTTATTTTATTGATTTGCTTTTTATTTTGATTCTTACTATTGTAAGTGGCAGTGTAATATTTAATTTCCTTGCAACATTTTTCAAGAGAGCCTGGCTCATAGCCTCTAAGAATAAGTCTGTTTTTTAGTTCTATAGATTGGGACTCATATTTCATCAGACAGTGTTTCTTCTAAGTCTGATGAATTGGCCCCTTGGTATGGCTTTAACCACATGATTGGGATGTTGGGAGGAAGCATGAAGTATAGTATTACCAGCTGTGGGTTTACGGAATGTCTTAGTGACAATAGTATTATTTATGATCTGCAATCTTAAATCAAGGAAGATTGAAGGAATTACTGTTAATATAACACATACATTTCTCAAATTCCTTGTCATTGATGTTTTTTTGACGATGACCATAAGGTCATCAATATACAGGACATATAGAAGTATGTCCTCAAGCCAAGGATTTGTAGTGCTATATATATGGGTAAGTTCCCACCAAGAAACAAAGATTTGCAAATGCGGGGGTGTTATAAAAGACACCATAAAAAAGAAAATAATTATGGGACAAAAGAAATCAAAGCACGTCCCCTATATAGTACCTGATGGTGTCCTCCATAGCCAACTCTGTTTCCAAAAAGAATTCAACAGCTTGTATTCCCAAATGTTGTGGTATACAGGTGTATAGAGAACATACATCTATAACCACTCATGAATAATTGCTTTCCCATTTTACTGACTCAAGTGATGATAGTAATTGTGCGCTGTCTCTAAGATAGGACAGCTGTTTTTTAGCTAAGGGTTGTAGAATACTATCCATTCATGCCCCCAAGGGCTCAAACAGGGAACCCACCCCAGAGACAATAGGTCTGCCTGGAGGAAAAAAGGGGTCCTTGTGGACATGGTAAAAGATAGGTGTCAAGGGATTATCAGGGATGAGAATATGAATGTCACTTTCCTTAAACACCCCTAAGGCTACTCCTTCATGAACCAGTTTTTCTAAGGTTTTTCTTAAATGGAATCAAAGGGTTGAAAGACAATTTTTGATACACATGGGTGTCTTGGAGCTGTCAATGAGCCTCCTCAAAGTAATAATCCTTTTCTAGTATCAAGATGCTACCGCCTTTGTCCGAATATTTAACAACAATATTTTTGTTATCTTGTAAGGTTTTAATAGCAAGATGTTCCTTACAGGACAAATTGTAGGTGGTAGCATCATTGGTGATTTTATACCCTAACTTTAGAATGTCCTCCTGCACCATCGTATGGTAGGCTATTTAAAATAGGACCTCTGAAGTGAATGGGGTAAAAACAGAATTTATGCTTACCTGATAAATTTCTTTCTTTTGCGATGTACCGAGTCCACGGATTCATCCTAACTTGTGGGATATTGTCCTTCCTGACAGGAAGTAGCAAAGAGAGCACCACAGAAGAGCTGTCTATATAGCTCCCCCTTAACTCCACCCGCCAGTCATTCGACCGAAGGCCAAGGAAGAAAAGGAGAAACTATAAGGTGCAGAGGTGACTGAAGTTTACATAAAAAATACTATCTGTCTTGAATAGACAGGGCGGGCCATGGACTCCGTACATCGCAAAAAAAAGAAATTTAACAGGTAAGCACAAATTCTGTTTTCTTTTGCAAGATGTACCGAGTCCACGGATTCATCCTAACTTGTGGGATACCAATACCAAAGCTTTAGGACACGGATGAAGGGAGGAACCTAAACAGAAGGCACCACTGCTTGCAAAACCTTTCTGCCAAAAATAGCCTCCAAAGAAGCAAAAGTATCAAATTTGGAAAATTTGGAAAAGGTATGAAGCGAAGACCAAGTCGCAGCCTTACAAATCTGTTCAACAGAAGCATCATTTTTAAAAGCCCATGTGGAAGCCACCGCTCTAGTGGAGTGAGCTGTAATTCTTTCAGGAGGCTGCTGTCCAGCAGTCTCATAAGCCAAACGGATGATGCTTTTCAGCCAAAAGGAAAGAGAGGTAGCCGTAGCCTTTTGACCTCTACGCTTTCCAGCATAGACAACAAACAAAGAAGATGATTGGCGAAAAATCTTTGGTTGCCTGCAAATAAAACTTCAAGGCACGAACCACGTCCAAGTTGTGCAACAGACGGTCCTTCTTAGAAGAAGGATTAGGACACAGAGAAGGAAAAACAATTTCCTGATTGATATTCCTGTCAGAAACAACCTTACAGAGGAACCCAGGTTTGGTACACAAAACCACCTTAACAGCATGGAAAACAAGATAAGGCGAGTCACATTGTAATGCAGATAGTTCAGAAACTCTTTGAGCTGAAGAGATAGCAACTAGATTTCCAAGATAGAAGCTTAATATCTATGGAATGCATGGGTTCAAACGGAACCCCCTGAAGAACTTTAAGAACTAAATTGAGACTCCAGGCGGAGCAACAGGTTTAAACACAAGCTTAATTCTAACTAAAGCCTGACAAAAAGCCCAAACGTCTGGGACATCTGCCGGACGCTTGTGCAACAGAATAGACAAAGCAGATATCTGTCCCTTTAAGGAACTAGCGGACAATCCTTTCTCTAATCCTTCTTGGAGAAAAGACAAAATCCTAGGAATCCTGATCTTACTCCATGAGTAGCCTTTGGATTCACACCAAAAAAGATATTTACGCCATATCTTATGATAGATCTTCCTGGTGACAGGCTTTTGAGCCTGAATCAAAGTATCTATGACCGACTCAGAGAAACCCCGCTTTGATAAAATCAAGCGTTTAATCTGCAAGCAGTCAGTTGCAGAGAAATTAGATTTGGATGCTTGAATGGACCTTGAATCAAAAGGTCCCGTCTCAGTGGCAGAGTCCATGGTGGCAGAGATGACATGTCCACCAGGTCTGCATACCAAGTCCTGCGTGGCCACGCAGTCGCTATCAAATCACTGAAGTTCTCTCCTGTTTGATTCTGGCAATCAGACGCAGAAGGAGAGGGAATGGTGGAAACACATAAGCCAGGTTGAACGACCAGGGTACTGCTAGAGCATCTATCAGTACTGCCTGAGGATCCCTTGACCTGGATCCGTAATGAGGAAGTTTGGCGTTCTGACGAGACGCCATCAGATCCAATTCTGGTGTGCCCCATAGCTGAACCAGTTGAGCAAACACCTCCGGATGGAGCTCCCACTCCCCCGGATGAAAAGTCTGACGACTTAGAAAATCTGCCTCCCAGTTCTCCACCCCTGGGATATAGATTGCTGATAGATGGCAAGAGTGAGTCTCTGCCCATCGGATTATCCTGGAAACTTCTATCATAGCCAAGGAACTCCTTGTTCCCCCCTGATGACTGATATAAGCTACAGTCGTGATGTTGTCCGACTGAAACCTGATGAATCCGGCCGAAGCCAGCTGAGGCCACGCCTGAAAAGCATTGAATATAGCTCTTAATTCCAGAATATTTATCGGTAGGAGAGCTTCCTCCTGAGTCCACAAACCCTGTGCTTTCAGGGAATTCCAGACTGCACCCCAGCCCAGTAGGCTGTCGTCCATTGTCACAATGACCCACGCTGGCCTGCGGAAACACATTCCCCTGGACAGGTGATCCTGTGACAACCACCAAAGAAGACAGTCTCTGGTCTCTTGATCCAGATTTATCTGAGGAGATAAATCTGCATAATCCCCATTCCACTGTTTGAGCATGCATAGTTGCAGTGGTCTGAGATGCAAGCGAGCAAACGGAACTATGTCCATTGCCGCTACCATAAGTCCAATTACCTCCATACACGGAGCCACTGACGGCCGAGGAATGGAACGAAGAGCTCGGCAGGTGGTTAAAATCTTTGATTTCCTGACCTCCGTCAGAAATATTTTCAAGTCCACCGAATCTATCAGAGTTCCCTGGAATGGAACTCTTGTGAGAGGAATAAGAGAACTCTTCTTCAAGTTCACCTTCCACCCATGAGATCTTAGAAAGGCCAACACTAATTCTGTGTGAGACTTGGCAAGTTGGAAAGTCGACGCTTGAATTAAGATGTCGTCTAGATAAGGCGCCACTGCTATGCCCCTCGGCCTTAGGACCGCCAGAAGGGACCCTAGCACCTTTGTGAAGATTCTTGGCGCCGTGGCCAACCCGAAGGGAAGAGCCACAAACTGGTAATGCCTGTCCAGAAAGGCAAACCTGAGGAACTGGTGATGATCTTTGTGGATAGGAATGTGTAGATACGCATCCTTTAGATTCACTGTAGTCATATATTAACCCTCCTGGATCATTGGTAAAATAGTCCGAATGGTCTCCATCTTGAAGGATGGAACTCTTAGGAATTGGTTTAGGATCTTGAGATCTAGAATTGGTCTGAAGGTTCCTTTTTTTTTTGGGAACCACAAACAGATTGGAGTAGAAACCTTGCCCCTGTTCTGTTTTCGGAACTGGGCAGATCACTCCCATGGTATAAAGGTCTTCTACACAGCGTAAGAACACCTCTCTTTTTGTCTGGTTTACACACAATTGAGAAAGATGGAACCTCCCCTTTGGAGGAGAATCTTTGAAATCTAGGAGATACCCCAGGGTTACAATTTCTACGACCCAGGAGTCCTGAACGTCTCTTGCCCAGGCCTGTGCAAAGAGAGAAAGTCTGCCCCCTACTTGATCCAGTCCCGGATCGGGGGCTACCACTTCATGCTGTCTTAGTGGCAGCAGCAGGCTTTTTGGCCTGTTTACCCTTGTTCCAAGCCTGGTTAGGTCTCCAGGTTGGCTTGGATTGAGCAAAGTTCCCCTCTTGCTTTGCAGTAGGTGAAGAGGAAGCGGGACCACCCTTGAAGTTTCGAAAGGAACGAAAATTATTTTGTTTGGTCCTTGTCTTATTTGACTTATCTTGAGTGAGGGCATGACCCTTCCCTTCAGTGATGTCTTTCAGTGCAGGCCCGAATAGGGTCTTACCTTTGAAAGGGATGGTCAAAAGCTTAGATTTAGATGACACATCAGCTGACCAGGACTTAAGCCATAACGCTCTTCGCGCTAAAATGGCAAAACCTGAATTCTTTGCCGCTAACTTAGCAAGATGAAAAGCGGCGTCTGTAATAAAAGAATTAGCCAACTTAAGGGCCTTAATTCTGTCCAAAATATCATCTAGTGGGGTCTCCACCTGAAGAGCCTCTTCTAGAGCCTCAAACCAAAAAGCAGCTGCAGTGGTTACTGGAACAATGCACGCTATAGGTTGAAGAAGAAAACCCTGATGAACAAAAATTTTCTTTAGGAGACCCTCTAACTTTTTATCCATAGGATCAATGAAAGCACAACTGTCTTCAATAGGTATAGTTGTACGCTTAGCCAGAGTAGAAATAGCTCCCTCCACCTTAGGGACCGTCTGCCATGAGTCCTTTATGGTGTCAGAAATGGGGAACATTTTCTTAAAAACAGGAGGGGGAGCGAATGGAATACCTGGTCTATCCCACTCCTTAGTAACAATGTCCGAAATCCTCTTAGGGACTGGAAAAACATCAGTGTAAACAGGAACCTCTAAATATTTGTCCATTTTACACAATTTCTCTGGAAAGACAATAGGGTCACAATCATCCAGAGTAGCTAAAACCTCCCTGAGCAATAAACAGAGGTGCTCTAGCTTAAATTTAAATGCCGTCATATCTGAATCTGTCTGAGGGAACATCTTTCCTGAATCAGAAATCTCTCCCTCAGACAGCAAATCCCTCATCCCTACCTCAGAACATTGTGAGGGAATATCGGATACGGCTACTAAAGCGTCAGAAGGCTCAGCATTTGTTCTTAACCCAGAGCTACTGCGCTTCCCTTGCAACCCTGGCAGTTTAGATAAAACCTCTGTGAGGGTAGTATTCATAACTGAAGCCATATCTTGCAAGGTGAAAGAATTAAACGCACTAGAAGTACTTGGCGTCGCTTGTGCGGGCGTAACTGGTTGTGACACTTGGGGAGAACTAGAGTGTAATTTTAAACAATTTTCCAATTTACTTTTATCACCAATTTTGCTTTGTTCTCTTGGTATTCTTAGTTGAAAGCTTAACCTAGGAGGTTCATATGCTAATTTCTTAGACCTTGAAGCCCACCTCTTTCAGATTGCATTTTAACAGTTTTTCACCACTAGAGGGTGTTAGTTCACATATTTCATATTGATAACAGTGTGCTTGTGCTGTGCACGTGAAGTAATCTGGGAGCAGGCACTGATTGGCTAGACTGCAAGTCTGTCAAAAGAACTGAAAAAAGGGGCAGTTTTCAGAGGCTTAGATACAAGATAATCACAGAGGTTAAAAGTATATTATTATAACTGTGTTGGTTATGCAAAACTGGGAAATGGGTAATAAAGGGATTATCTATCTTTTAAAACAATAAAAATTCTGGTGTAGACTGTCCCTTTAATGAAAAAAACACAATTTGCAAAAACGGTACTGTACCTTTAAGAGAAAGAAAGGCATACACAAACTGCAAAACAGGTTAAAATTGCTTCAAAAATTCCGACCCCCAAATGAAAAAAACGGATTGATAAGTGTCTAAAACCAGTTAAAACCCCCTAAAGCACCTTGCCACAGCTCTGCTGTGGCCCTACCTGCCCTTAGGAAGCGATAATATGGGGTTTAAAGCTTCAATTAGTCCCTTAGAAGACTATCAGGACCTCAGGAGAAGTTGCTTGCTGCTTGTAAATGTAGGCCCCACCCACCTCACTCGATGTTGCTGGGGCCTACACAAAACTAACAAACCCTGCTTGAAAGCCATGTGGGTTATAAACAACCCCAAAAGAACCCTCAAGCAAATGTCCCATAAAATAGAAAACTTTACTCCCAGACACAAAAACGTTTGTCCCAAATTCACATAAACTGAGTGCCTACAAAAAAATTAACCCTTTATGCAAGCTAGTAAAAACCTCTGATAACACTAGGATTACTGCTTACCCTTCCCCTAATGGGGACACTGTTAGCCTTTCTGAGTTAACACAGTCTCTGCAGAAAATATGACTGAACATACCTCATTGCTGTATAGCAAGAAACCGTTCCTCACACTGAAGTTTTCCTGTACTCCTCAGCTTCTGTGGGAACAGCAGTGGACCTTAGTTACAAATGCAAAGATCATCATCCTCCAGGCAGAAATCTTCATCTATGTCCTGCCTGAAAGTAAATAGTACAACACCGGTGTCATGAGATGCAGGACATATGCAGGACACAGCAATGATGGTACAACTCTATTTTATTACAGAGCACAGAAACATACATCTAGTCAGGTTGATTTCACTAACTAACTGCGACACAGACTCCCGGACCTAAGCCCCGCCCCCAACTAGTGACATCAAATCCTGCTCTCATCACATCTTCCCCTTTTTCAAAGGCGAAGCATACATTTGAATATAACAAATAACAAGGTATACGAACAAAGTATACAACAACATTTTTTTCGAACAGTATATAAACAAATAGGTTCAGAAAATATAAACACATAAATTACATCCGGACTTGGACATCGGGGTAGTTTTAGTGTTAGGAGGGTTGGAGTAAGTGTGCTAAAAAAGCTAAAGGTATCAAATAAAGTTTAACTCCTTCTTAGTTGTCGTTAGACGTCCTAAAATTTGCTTATACTTTGTTTCATTGAGCAGTGGTGAGAGAAAAAGAGTGTAATATTTGTGGTTATATGTGCTAAAATTACTCAAATGGTAATTAATTATTTAAAATTAAAAGTGAGAGTGTCACTGTAGAAAAAAAGAACTAATGTGAAAAAATAGTTAATTTGTTACTAGTGTTAAAAACATAATTTATGCTTACCTGATAAATTTATTTCTCTTGTAGTGTATCCAGTCCACGGATCATCCATTACTTGTGGGATATTCTCCTTCCCAACAGGAAGTTGCAAGAGGATCACAAACAGCAGAGCTGTTATATAGCTCCTCCCCTCACTGCCATATCCAGTCATTCGACCAAAACAAGACGAGAAAGGAGAAACCATAGGGTGGAGTGGTGACTGTAGTTTAATTAAAATTTAGACCTGCCTTAAAAGGACAGGGCGGGCCGTGGACTGGATACACTACAAGAGAAATAAATTTATCAGGTAAGCATAAATTATGTTTTCTCTTGTTAAGTGTATCCAGTCCACGGATCATCCATTACTTGTGGGATACCAATACCAAAGCTAAAGTACACGGATGATGGGAGGGACAAGGCAGGAACTTAAACAGAAGGAACCACTGCCTGTAGAACCTTTCTCCCAAAACCAGCCTCCGAAGAAGCAAAAGTGTCAAATTTGTAAAATTTTGAAAAGGTGTGAAGCGAAGACCAAGTCGCAGCCTTGCAAATCTGTTCAACAGAGGCCTCATTTTTAAAGGCCCAGGTGGAAGCCACAGCTCTAGTAGAATGAGCTGTAATCCTTTCAGGGGGCTGCTGTCCAGCAGTCTCATAGGCTAAGCGTATTATGCTCCGAAGCCAAAAGGAGAGAGAGGTTGCCGAAGCTTTTTGACCTCTCCTCTGTCCAGAGTAAACGACAAACAGGGCAGATGTTTGACGAAAATCTTTAGTAGCCTGTAAGTAAAACTTCAAGGCATGGACTACGTCCAGATTATGCAAAAGACGTTCCTTCTTTGAAGAAGGATTAGGACACAATGATGGAACAACAATCTCTTGATTGATATTCCTGTTAGAAACCACCTTAGGTAAAAACCCAGGTTTGGTACGCAGAACTACCTTGTCTGAATGAAAAATCAGATAAGGAGAATCACAATGTAAGGCAGATAACTCAGAGACTCTTCGAGCCGAGGAAATAGCCATCAAAAACAGAACTTTCCAAGATAAAAGTTTAATATCAATGGAATGAAGGGGTTCAAACGGAACTCCCTGAAGAACTTTAAGAACCAAGTTTAAGCTCCACGGGGGAGCAACAGTTTTAAACACAGGCTTAATCCTAACCAAAGCCTGACAAAATGCCTGGACGTCTGGAACTTCTGCCAGACGCTTGTGCAAAAGAATAGACAGAGCAGAGATCTGTCCTTTTAAAGAACTAGCTGATAAGCCTTTGTCCAAACCCTCTTGGAGAAAGGACAATATCCTAGGAATCCTAACCTTACTCCATGAGTAACTCTTGGATTCACACCAATAAAGATATTTACGCCATATCTTATGGTAGATTTTCCTGGTGACAGGCTTCCGAGCCTGTATTAAGGTATCAATGACTTACTCGGAGAAGCCACGCCTTGATAGAATCAAGCGTTCAATCTCCATGCAGTCAGTCTCAGAGAAATTAGATTTGGATGATTGAAAGGACCTTGTATTAGAAGGTCCTGCCTCAGAGGCAGAGTCCATGGTGGAAGAGATGACATGTCCACTAGGTCTGCATACCAGGTCCTGCATGGCCACGCAGGCGCTATCAGAATCACCGATGCTCTCTCCTGTTTGATTTTGGCAATCAGTTGAGGGAGCAGAGGAAACGGTGGAAACACATAGGCCAGGTTGAAGAACCAAGGAGCTGCTAGAGCATCTATCAGCGTTGCTCCCGGGTCCCTGGACCTGGATCCGTAACAAGGAAGCTTGGCGTTCTGGCGAGACGCCATGAGATCCAGTTCTGGTTTGCCCCAACGATGGACCAGTTGAGCAAACACCTCCGGATGGAGTTCCCACTCCCCCGGATGAAAAGTCTGACGACTTAGAAAATCTGCCTCCCAGTTCTCCACGCCTGTGATGTGGATCTCTGACAGGTGGCAAGAGTGAGACTCTGCCCAGCGAATTATCTTTGAGACTTCTAACATCGCTAGGGAACTCCTGGTTCCCCCTTGATGGTTGATGTAAGCCACAGTCGTGATGTTGTCAGACTGAAATCTGATGAACCTCAGTGTTGCTAACTGAGGCCAAGCTAGAAGAGCATTGAATATTGCTCTTAACTCCAGAATATTTATTGGGAGGAGTTTCTCCTCCTGAGTCCACGATCCCTGAGCCTTCAGGGAGTTCCAGACTGTGCCCCAACCTAGAAGGCTGGCATCTGTTGTTACAATCGTCCAATCTGGCCTGTGAAAGGTCATACTCTTGGACAGATGGACCCGAGAAAGCCACCAGAGAAGAGAATCTCTGGTCTCTTGATCCAGATTTAGTAGAGGGGACAAATCTGAGTAATCCCCATTCCCCTGACTTAGCATGCATAATTGCAGCGGTCTGAGATGCAGGCGCGCAAATGGCACTATGTCCATTGCCGCTACCATTAAGCCGATTACTTCCATGCACTGAGCCACTAACGGGCGTGGAATGGAATGAAGGACACGGCAAGCATTTAGAAGTTTTGATAACCTGGACTCCGTCAGGTAAATTTTCATCTCTACAGAATCTATAAGAGTCCCTAGGAAGGAGACTCTTGTGAGTGGTGACAG
Source organism: Bombina bombina (assembly GCF_027579735.1). Taxonomy (NCBI): domain Eukaryota; kingdom Metazoa; phylum Chordata; class Amphibia; order Anura; family Bombinatoridae; genus Bombina; species Bombina bombina. The sequence goes on from NC_069500.1 coordinate 1,415,863,502, forward strand.
AGAACTCTTTTCCACGTTCACTTTCCACCCATGCGACCTCAGAAATGCCAGAACTATCTCTGTATGAGACTTGGCAATTTGAAAGCTTGACGCCTGTATCGGGATGTCGTCTAGATACAGAGCCACCGCTATGCCTCGCGGTCTTAGAACCGCCAGAAGTGAGCCCAGAACCTTTGTAAAAATTCTCGGGGCAGTGGCCAACCCAAAGGGAAGAGCTACAAATTGGTAATGCCTGTCTAGAAAGGCAAACCTTAGGAACTGATGATGATCTTTGTGAATCGGTATGTGAAGGTAGGCATCCTTTAAGTCCACTGTGGTCATGTACTGACCCTCTTGGATCATGGGTAGGATGGTCCGAATAGTTTCCATTTTGAATGATGGAACTCTGAGGAATTTGTTTAAGATATTTAGATCCAAGATTGGTCTGAAGGTTCCATCTTTCTTGGGAACCACAAACAGATTTGAATAAAATCCCTGTCCTTGTTCCATCCATGGAACTGGATGGATCACTCCCATTACTAGGAGGTCTTGCACACAGCTTAGGAATGCCTCTTTCTTTATCTGGTTTGCTGATAACCTTGAAAGATGAAATCTCCCTTGTGGAGGAGAAGCTTTGAAGTCCAGAAGATATCCCTGAGATATGATCTCCAACGCCCAGGGATCCTGAACATCTCTTGCCCACGCCTGGGCGAAGAGAGAAAGTATGCCCCCCACTAGATCCGTTTCCGCTTGCCCTTGTTCCAGGACTGGTTGGGTTTCAAGGCCTGTCTGGAATGAGCAACAGTTCCCTCTTGTTTTGAAGCGGAGGAAGTTGATGCTGCTCCTGCCTTGAAATTTCGAAAGGCACGAAAATTAGACTGTTTGGCCTTTGATTTGGCCCTGTCCTGAGGAAGGGTATGACCCTTGCCTCCAGTAATGTCAGCAATAATTTCCTTCAAGCCAGGCCCGAATAAGGTCTGCCCCTTGAAAGGAATGTTGAGTAATTTAGACTTTGAAGTCACATCAGCTGACCAGGATTTAAGCCATAGCACCCTACGCGCCTGGATGGCGAATCCGGAATTCTTAGCCGTTAGTTTAGTCAAATAAACAATGGCATCAGAAACAAATGAGTTAGCTAGCTTAAGCATTCTAAGCTTGTCAATAATTTTATTCAATGGAGCTGTCTGGATGGCCTCTTCCAGGGCCTCAAACCAGAATGCCGCCGCAGCAGTGACAGGCGCAATGCATGCAAGGGGCTGTAAAATAAAACCTTGTTGAATAAACATTTTCTTAAGGTAACCCTCCAATTTTTTATCCATTGGATCTGAAAAAGCACAACTGTCCTCAACCGGGATAGTGGTACGCTTTGCTAAAGTAGAAACTGCTCCCTCCACCTTAGGGACTGTCTGCCATAAGTCCTGTGTAGTGGCGTCTATTGGAAAAAAAATTTAAATATAGGAGGTGGGGAAAAGGGCACACTGGGTCTATCCCACTCCTTGCTAATAATTTCTGTAAGCCTTTTAGGTATAGGAAAAACGTCAGTACACACCGGCACCGCATAGTATCTATCCAGCCTACACAATTTCTCTGGAATTGCAACTGTGTTACAGTCATTCAGAGCAGCTAATACCTCCCCAAGCAATACACGGAGGTTCTCAAGCTTAAATTTAAAATTAGAAATCTCTGAATCAGGTTTCCCCGAGTCAGAGATGTCACCCACAGACTGAAGCTCTCCGTCCTCATGTTCTGCATACTGTGACGCAGTATCAGACATGGCTCTAACAGCATTTGCACGCTCTGTATCTCTCCTAACCCCAGAGCTATCGCGCTTGCCTCTTAATTCAGGCAATCTAGATAATACCTCTGACAGGGTATTATTCATGATTGCAGCCATGTCCTGCAAGGTAATCGCTATGGGCGTCCCTGATGTAATTGGCGCCATATTAGCGTGCGTCCCCTGAGCGGGAGGCAAAGGGTCTGACACGTGGGGAGAGTTAGTCGGCATAACTTCCCCCTCGACAGAACCCTCTGGTGATAATTATTTTATAGATAAAGACTGATCTTTACTGTTTAAGGTGAAATCAATACATTTAGTACACATTCTCCTATGGGGCTCCACCATGGCTTTCAAACATAATGAACAAGTAGGTTCCTCTGTGTCAGACATGTTTAAACAGACTAGCAATGAGACTAGCAAGCTTGGAAAACACTTTAAAACAAGTTTACAAGCAATATAAAAAACGTTACTGCGCCTTTAAGAAACACAAATTTTCCCAAATTTTGAAATAACAGTGAAAAAATGCAGTTACACTAACGAAATTTTTACAGTGTATGTAATAAGTTAGCAGAGCATTGCACCCACTTGCAAATGGATGATTAACCCCTTAATACCAAAAACGGAATAACAAATGACAAAAATGTTTTTTAAACAGTCACAACAACTGCCACAGCTCTACTGTGGCTTTTTACCTCCCTCAATACGACTTTTGAAGCCTTTTGAGCCCTTCAGAGAAGTCCTGGATCATGCAGGAAGAAGCTGGATTTCTGTGTCTGTAATTTTTGCTGTGCAAAAAAACGCTAAATAGGCCCCTCCCACTAATATTACAACAGTGGGAAGCCTCAGGGAACTGTTTCCAGGCAAAATTCAAGCCAGCCATGTGGAAAAAACTAGGCCCCAATAAGTTTTATCACCAAACATATGTAAAAAACAATTAAACATGCTAGCAAACGTTTTAAAATACACTTTTATAAGAGTATGTATCTCTATTAATAAGCCTGATACCAGTCGCTATCACTGCATTTAAGGCTTTACTTACATTACTTCGGTATCTGCAGCATTTTCTAGCAAATTCCATCCCTAGAAAAATATTTTAACTGCACATACCTTATTACAGGAAAACCTGCACGCTATTCCCCCTCTGAAGTTACCTCACTCCTCAGAATATGTGAGAACAGCAAAGGATCTTAGTTACTTCTGCTAAGATCATAGAAAACGCAGGCAGATTCTTCTTCTAAATACTGCCTGAGATAAACAGTACACTCCGGTACCATTTAAAAATAACAAACTTTTGATTGAAGAAATAAACTAAGTATAAAACACCACAGTCCTCTTACGACCTCCATCTTAGTTGAGAGTTGCAAGAGAATGACTGGATATGGCAGTGAGGGGAGGAGCTATATAGCAGCTCTGCTGTGGGTGATCCTCTTGCAACTTCCTGTTGGGAAGGAGAATATCCCACAAGTAATGGATGATCCGTGGACTGGATACACTTAACAAGAGAAAAAATTATTGCGTGTGAAAACTATTCACATTGAGTGATGCAAATTATTAATAAAAGCTAAGTAGCCAAAAAACTATATGACAAAGGGAATGTGTGATAATATCAGTGGCAGTGTCTAATAATATATATTAACAAGTTCAGAGTTGCATAAAAATAAACATAATATAGTAACAAGTTCCAATACTCCCTTAAAAAATATATAAACAGGTGTGCAAATCTCATCTATTTATTATTAAGATAAAAAGTTTAAAATTCCACAAGGGGACGTCTCCCCAGATTACAACAGCATAAAAATATTAAATGAAACGATCTCTGTAGTGATCAACAAGTTGCCAGGGACTGTATATCACAGAGACACAGTATATTACTATGGTATAAACTCTGGTGGTGGCTTTTTAAAAAAATAGATCTGTTATCCGGAATGAAGTCTTTAACACAAAAACAATACAGGTAAATGATACAAAGTTGCTATGCAAGTGCCGTAATTGGTTATGTTTACGAACAGAGTTTATAGGAGTGATCATAAACTTCCTTTTGTGATGGTATAGTCAATTTATATTGCTTACTTGTATATTCTGATTCCTTTCCGCCTTTAATTCTTAAGAGATCTTCTGGAGCCTGTGTCCGACGGCTATCTCCAAGCTGAGTCAGTACGCCGCATGTGTCTTGGCGTCTGACGTCATTGGTGTATTTTCCGGCTGTCAGAAAAAAACTTGCAACTGGGGCATATGTTATATCCAGAAGTGGTTTAGGAGATAAGTTCGTTATTTGACAATTGATGTAACACCCTGCACCTATTGCTAATGCACAGTCACTTAGATCGTCTTGTAGCATTGTTAATTTCAATATTTTTCAATTTGCTGCTGTGACTACAGGCCTTGCATGAATAGCAAGGGGAAAATCCCATAATGTCTTTGCCAGTTAAGTCTCTTTGCTTTAAAATAGTTTTCTTAGTTTTTTTCAGTTCACTGGGGGCTAAAAGTGTCTTTAGATTGGCAACTTTTTTAAAGACAAATTTGGGGTGATCAGAAATTTTTTCACCTAATATATCATCTTCTTTAAGATGCCAATGCTTTTTTATTACTCTTTTTATATTTTGATCAATACTGTAGTCTGTTATAAAGGGGATCGTTATTTTATCAGCATTATCTTCCTTTTGTCTATCTTTATACATTAGCAGAGATTCCCTATCCGTATTCTTTGCTCTTTCTATGGCTTTATCTGTGATGTCATTTTGGTAACCCCTTGCTTTGAATCTTTCTAATAAAATCTCAGACTGCTGTTCAAAATCTGATATCCTGGAACAGTTCTTCCTAATGCGTAAATATTGCCCTTTCGGGATACTCTTTTTCCATACATCTAGGTGACAGCTGTTTGCGTGTATATAATTACTGCAATCAACCTTTTTAAAATGAGTTTTTGTTTCCAGTTGATTCTCCACCCTCATTATCTCTAAATCTAAAAATACTATTGAGTCTTTACTGTAGTTATATGTGAAATGTAAACCCCAAGTGTTATTATTCATTTCATCCAACATAATTTTAAGTTCTTGTTCTGTCCCCCTCCACACTATTAGAAGGTCATCTATGTACCTTTTGTAGAGCACAAGGTTTGCACCATAGCTATCAAAAAACTGGGATTCCCAGGCACCCATAAACAGGTTGGCATAGCTAGGTGCAAACCCTGTGCCCATAGCTGTCCCTTCTACTTGGAGGTAAAATATCTTGTTAAAAGAAAAGTAATTGTTTTCTAGTATATATTTGATACTTTTTAGAATAAAGGACCTATGTTGGTCTATCATAAGTGGGTCAGATTTCAGAAACATTTCCACTGCTTTAATACCCTTGGAATGGTTGATCACCGTATAGAGCGATGTAACATCGCATGTTACCAGGATAACAGATCTATTTTAAAAAAAAGCCACCACCAGAGTTTATACCATAGTAATATACTGTGTCTCTGTGATATACAGTCCCTGGCAACTTGTTGATCACTACAGAGATCGTTTCATTTAATATTTTTATGCTGTTGTAATCTGGGGAGACGTCCCCTTGTGGAATTTTAAACTTTAACTTAATAATAAATAGATGAGATTTGCACACCTGTTTATATATTTTTTTAAGGGATTTTTTAAGGGAGTATTGGAACTTGTTGCTATATTATGTTTTTTTTTATGCAACTCTGAACTTGTTAATATATATTATTAGACACTGCCACTGATATTATCACACATTCCCTTTGTCATATAGTTTTTTGGCTACTTAGCTTTTATTAATAATTTGCATCACTCAATGTGAATAGTTTTCACACGCAATAATTTTTTTAACACTAGTAACGAATTAACTATTTTTTCACATTAGTTCTTTTTTTCTACAGTGACACTCTCACGATATCACTCAGAAAGGTTTCTTTTTAATTTTAAATAATTAATTACCATTTGAGTAATTTTAGCACATATAACCACAAATATTACACTCTTTTTCTCTCACCACTGCTCAATGAAACAAAGTATAAGCAAATTTTAGGACGTCTGTTACAAATTTTATATAAAAAATCTCTTTTTAAATTTCATATTAAACGACAACTAAGAAGGAGTTAAACTTTATTTGATACCTTTAGCTTTTTTAGCACACTTACTCCAACCCTCCTAACACTAAAACTATCCTGAAAAGAACGAAGGATCTTTTCATTTTGTAAGTTGTGTGGTATCCCCCTTGTACCAGCGCTCTACTGATACCTCTCAGACTATTGGACATCGAGGTAGACTACCCTAGTCCACACTGACCATGGGATTATTCTGCCCATACTTCCGGTCACTGTTCTAGCTAAAGTCAGTCCCTATATCGGGCCTGAAGTCTCACCACTCTTCCGCTTGATGTAACTTTGCATGAACTGTCCTCTGATACAGAAGATGGTGAATTAGAGTCCGCTGGAGGCAAAGATATATCCCTGCTGTGATCTTGCTGAGGGGAAGGCACCTCTCTTAGAACAGGGGATCCCACCGGCGGTGGTACTGAGGCATCCAGTTCCAGACTCTCAGGTACAGGCTGAAGATGTCTTCGGTTACGGCGTGTAACCATCCCTCCCTCAGTAAGGACTGTATAAGACCTTGGTTCTGGAGAGCGGCCAACTACCGTAGCAGGCGTCTTCCATTTCTTCTCATCATCCAGTTTAATTCTGACAGTTTGCCCCACATTCAGTTCCTGTAAGGGCCTGACAGAATGTCTCCTGTCGTAGAAGAAACGATAACCCTTTTTGGCCTCTTCATCCCTCCTAAGGACTTCGTCCCGAGGAACAGGGCCAGGCGGCTTGAAGACACCCACTGAGGGTAAAGTGGTGTGAATCTGGCGTCCTAGCATCAGCTGTGCCGGGCTAAACCCGGTAGCTTGAATGGGCGTCGCCCTGTATGACAAGAGGGCCAGGTACGGCTCAGATTGCTTTAGAATGAATTTTGTTGTTTGAACTGCCCTTTCAGCCATTCTGTTGGCCTGCGGATAATGTGGACTTGACGTGGAATGTACAAAGTCATATTCCCTGCTGAAAGCACTGAACTCTGTAGAAGCGAACTGCATACCATTATCACTCACCAGCTCCATTGGAATGCCCCATCTGGCGAACAAGTTCTTCAGGCGAATGACAACGGCTTGACTTGTGATATCATTCAGGGGTGCAATTTCCAAATACCTGGAATAGTAGTCGATCACAACAAGAAATTTTTTTCCGTGCAGTTCACACAAATCAGCAGCTATTTTCTGCCACGGCCCAGCAGGCAGCGGAGTAGAAATCAAGGGCTCCCTTCTCTGAGTAGGCCGGCGTTCCCGGCAAAAGGCACATTTAGACACGTGATTTGCAATCTCGGAGCTAATCTCAGGCCACCACACAGCTGTAGCTGCCCTTTCTCTGCACTTTGTAATGCCGAAGTGGCCATCGTGAATCCTGTTTACCATCTCCTTCCTCATGCTGACAGGAATTACAATGCGGTCTTGGAACAGCACCAACCCCTCCAGCTCTGTGAGCTGCGATCTCTCTGGCTGGTAAGCACTTAAAGACATCCAGGCTGCCCGGCTCTCGGGCCAGCCTTCTTTTATGTACTTTATAACCTCTTGCAGATCTGTGTCCAAATATGTCTCTTTCTTTATTTCCTCCAGTTTCCTTGAAGAAATGGACTTAGAGGCCAGAACTGAATCAACATACACTTTCACATCAGATTCTGTGGAGAATTCTTCAGCAGCAGCCAGCGGGAGCCTGGATAGTGTATCCGCCACAACCAGTTGCTTCCCCGGCACATGCACTGCCTGAACATTGAACCTTAGCAATCTCATTAAAAGTCTCTGGCATCTCAAGGGTGTTTTGTCAATGTCATAAGAGTTGATTAGAGGGACAAGCGGTTTGTGGTCAGTTTCCAGACTAAATTTCTCCAAACCCACTAGATAACGCTGAAAGCGCTCACAGGCCCAAACTGCAGCCAGGCACTCTTTCTCAATTTAAGCGTATTTTGACTCCGCAGCCATCAGTGTGCGGGAACAGTAGGCGATGGGTTGTAGTTTATTTTCATTTAACTGCAGGAGTGCAGCCCCCAACCCATAACTGCTTGCATCGGCACTAACCGCAGTCTTTTTTGAAGGGTCGTAGAACCCCAGCACTGGGGCAGACCCCAGCAGGGACTTGGCCTGCAGAAAAGCTTTTCTTGTGAAGGTCCCCAGACCCAGGCAATGTCTTTCTTAAGCAACTCTGTGATAGGGTGTAAAACTGTTGATAAATCTGGAAGAAACTTTCCCACGTAATTTACACGGCCCAATACCTGTCTCAGCTCATGTGCATCAGAAGGACTTTTCATCTGTTCAATAGCACGAATATTCTCAGGGTCTGGCTTGATGCCATCCCCGTTGATGATATGCCCAAAGTAACATAATTCAGTTTCCTAAAATGACATTTTTCTTTATTCAGCTTCAGCCCAGACTCTTTGATAGCCTGTAGCACACAACTTAAACGCTGATCATGCTCCTCCACTGTAGACCCATACACTAGAATGTCGTCCATGACGACCGCTGTGCCCACGTGGTCACTCAGGAGAGAACTCATTTCCCTTTGAAAGATTTCAGGAGCGGAGGATATCCCAAAGGGGAGTCTGCAGAAGCAGAACCGACCTACCGGTGTGATAAAGGTAGTCAGTTTGCGGCACTTTGGATCCAGGGGGATCTGCCAAAAGCCGCTAGAAGCGTCTAATGTGGAAAAGAACTTCGCCCCAGCCAACCTTGGAGCTATATCTTCTAATGTCGGCAGCACAAATCTCTCTCTCTTCACTGCCTCATTCAACCTTTTCAGGTCCACACAGATGCGCACCTTACCGTTTTTCTTTGCAACTGGAACAATGGGGGCACACCAATCAGTCGCTTCAACAATCTTTTCAATAACCCCCATAGACTTCATGCGCATAAGCGTTTTCTCCACTTGAGGCATGAGCGGGAACGGAATTCTACGGGGAGTAGAAATACTGCGTCACTTTTAAGTGCTATATGGACTGGTTTGCAATTCAGTAGGCCCAACTCGCCAAACATATCTTCAGAAATCTCATTCACTCTGGCCACAAGGCCCAAGTCACAGGCTGCTTTTCTGTTCAACAAATTGTTAACACACTGACCTCGAATCACATGCACCCACATGGTGAACTTTCTTTGCTTGTACTCACAGCTGGCAAGAGATTTCCCCACACAATCAATGCGGCCACCAAGACTATGGACATTTGTAGTAACCTTCGCCAGCTGGGGCTGTCGAGGCAGTTTCATAAATTCAGCAAAAGACATTACAGTGATATCTGCTCCTGTGTCAATCTTAAAATCAACTTTGGCTCCCATTACAGTAAAAGTAACTTTCCAATCTTCCTCTGAGCTTGGCCGTTCCACAACGGACCCCACAAAAGACATTTCCTGACCCTCCTGGTAACTGTCCACCTGCATCTCCTTAATGTATTCAGTTTTACACACCACTTCAAAATGGCCCATTCTGTTACATTTTCTGCATCTTTTATCTCTGGCCGGGCATATAAAACTCTGATCATGGGCACGGGAGCACCGTGTGCATCGGGCATGTTGCGCCCATCCACTTCTAGGCCTTTCCATTATTTTAGATCTACCGCTCACACCGTGCCTTTCACTAGCAGTTTTCCTGGACTGTTGCACTAAATCCACAATACTCTCAGCCCTCAGATCAGCACTTTGATTTTTCACCAGTTCACTCTGGCGGGCCATCCTAATAGCCCCATCTAATGTTAAATCAGACTCTAACTGCAGCTTCAGTGAGACTTCAGCATCTGCAATTCCAATAACTATTCTGTCTCTGATTTGCTCTTCTTTAGCAACACCAAACTCACAGAATTCAGCTAGTTCATACAGGCTGCGCACAAATGACTCCACAGATTCTCCCACACACTGATTACGTTCGTGAAAGCAAGCTCTCTCATGAATAACATTTCTTTTGGGCACAAAGTGGGCACTGAGTTTATCCATAACTATATCAAAGTTAAATTCTTCCCCTTCTTGGAAAGTAAAAGCATTGAACACTGGCTCCACATGTTTCCCCATAGAGTATAAAAGAGAATTAACTTGTACATCACCACTCTCCTTGTTCAGTTTGGAAGCAATCCTGAAGCGCTGAAACCGCTGACGCCAAGCTGCAGGCTGAGAGAAGTCAAAAGGCTCAGAAGCGCAGACCAGAACTTCTGACACCATGTCATGAGATGCAGGACATATGCAGGACACAGCAATGATGGTACAACTCTATTTTATTACAGAGCACAGAAACATACAGCTAGTCAGGTTGATTTCACTAACTGCGACACAGACTCCCGGACCTAAGCCCCGCCCCCAACTAGTGACATCACATCCTGCTCTCATCACAACCGGTACCATTTAAAAATAACAAACACTTGATTGAACATAAAATAAAACTAACAGTTTAACACCTCTTCTCTTTACCCTTCCTGCTTAGAGCCAGCAAAGAGAATGACTGGGGGGTGGAGTTAAGGGGGGAGCTATATAGACAGCTCTGCTGTGGTGCTCTCTTTGCTACTTCCTGTCAGGAAGGACAATATCCCACAAGTTAGGATGAATCCGTGGGGGTATATCTTGCAAAAGAAAATCAGATATTGTTTTGCATGGACCCATAATGTAACCGGATTGAACTTGATCAGTTTCACCACTGTATAATTCCATTAACGTGGTCAGCATCTGGACATCTGCAAACAATAGATGTGAATTATCATTTTGGACAAAATCTATATTGTTCACAACAGAGGCTTCAGGAGGAGCTTCATTTGATATAGTGAGGGCAAATAACCTTTTAAGAGTAAGTTTGCGTATAAATTTATTAACGTCAAAAAGCGTGTTAAAACTAGAAAATTTACTGGAAGGAGCAAACCCTAAGCCCCTGGATAGTACTTTAATTTCCTCTGCATTAAGTATATACTTAGACAAATTAATAATGCTAAAGCTGTTAGACATAGTACTTTCTGATGTAATGACATCTTCACAGTGATGATTATGATCACTAATTAATGTCCCTTCTTTGGCTTTTTTCCTTTGCCTTTTGTTTCGTCATCTCTTTTCCTTCCTTTTGACTGCATAGTGCCCTGGCGTGTTTTCGGATGAACCACTAGGGGTATATTCTCCACTCCCTCCTTCTCTATAGCCTCCTGTAAGAAATCACAAGAAGAAGAGGGAGAGACCGATGGATATGACAAAAGAGAGGAACAAATTAATAATTGAGGAAAGGACAGAAGCATTATGGGGCACACTTGAGAGGATTATTACTAAATCCTATTATGGTGGAGTGTATTCATAGTGTATTTGAATTAATTAAAACATAAAATTTATTTACAATAGATTAAAAATAGTAAATGTGTTGTGGACCATGCCACCATTTAAACTAAAATACATCTCCCTCAGACAGCAAATCCCTCATCCCTACCTCAGAACATTGTGAGGGAATATCGGATACGGCTACTAAAGCGTCAGAAGGCTCAGCATTTGTTCTTAACCCAGAGCTACTGCGCTTCCCTTGCAACCCTGGCAGTTTAGATCAAACCTTTGTGAGGGTAGTATTCATAACTGAAGCCATATCTTGCAAGGTTAAAGAATTAGACGCACTAGAAGTACTTGGCGTCGCTTGTGCGGGCGTAACTGGTTGTGACACTTGGGGAGAACTAGATGGCGAAACCCGATTTACTTCTGTCTGAGAATAATTTAATGCCAAATTCTTATAAGTCAAAATATGTTATTTGCAATTTATAGACATATTAGTACAATTGGGACACATTCTCAGAGGGGGTTCCACAATGGCTTCTAAACAAATTGAACAATGAGTTTCCTCAGTGTCAGACATGTTTAACAGGCTAGTAATGAAGCAAGCAAGCTTGGAAAACCCTTTATTTAATGGAAAAAAAAACACAATTTGCAAAAACGGTACTGTACCTTTAAGAGAAAGAAAGGCATACACAAACTGCAAAACAGGTTAAAATTGCTTCAAAAATTCCAAAATTTTAACAGTACACCCACCAAGCTTTAGAAGGATTGCACCACAAGTAACAAAGCAATAGACCCCCAAATGAAAAAAACGGATTGATAAGTGTCTAAAACCGGTTAAAACCCCCTAAAGCACCTTGCCACAGCTCTGCTGTGGCCCTACCTGCCCTTAGGAAGCGATAATAACATAATTTATGCTTACCTGATAAATTTATTTCTCTTGTAGTGTGTTCAGTCCACGGGTCATCCATTACTTATGGGATATATTCTCCTCCCCAACAGAAAGTTGCAAGAGGACCACCCAAGCAGAGCTGCTATATAGCTCCTCCCCTCACATGTCATATCCAGTCATTCGACCGAAACAAGACGAGAAAGGAAAAACTATAGGGTGCAGTGGTGACTGGAGTTTTAATTAAAATTTAGAACTGCCTCAAAAAAGACAGGGCGGGCCGTGGACTGAACACACTACAAGAGAAATAAATTTATCAGGTAAGCATAAATTATGTTTTCTCTTGTTAAGTGTGTTCAGTCCACGGGTCATCCATTACTTATGGGATACCAATACCAAAGCTAAAGTACACGGATGATGGGAGGGACAAGGCAGGAACATTAAACATAAGGAACCACTGCCTGAAGAACCTTTCTCCCAAAACCAGCCTCCGAAGAAGCAAAAGTGTCAAATTTGTAAAATTTTGAAAAGGTATGAAGTGAAGACCAAGTTGCAGCCTTGCAAATCTGTTCAACAGAGGCCTCATTCTTAAAGGCCCAGGTGGAAGCCACAGCTCTAGTGGAATGAGCTGTAATTCTTTCAGGAGGCTGCTGTCCAGCAGTCTCATAGGCTAAACGTATTATGCTACGAAGCCAAAAAGAGAGAGAGGTGGCCAAAGCCTTTTGACCTCTCCTCTGACCAGAATAAACGACAAACAGAGAAGAAGTTTGCCGAAAATCTTTAGTTGCCTGTAAGTAGAACTTCAGGGCACGGACTACGTCCAGATTATGCAAAAGACGTTCCTTCTTTGAAGAAGGATTAGGACATAATGAAGGAACAACAATCTCTTGATTGATACTCCTGTTAGAAACAACCTTAGGTAAAAACCCAGGTTTAGTACGCAGAACTACCTTGTCTGAATGAAAAATCAGATAAGGAGAATCGCAATGTAAGGCAGATAACTCAGAGACTCTTCGAGCCGAGGAAATAGCCATCAAAAACAGAACTTTCCAAGATAAAAGCTTAATATCAATGGAATGAAGGGGTTCAAACGGAACACCCTGAAGAACTTTAAGAACCAAGTTTAAGCTCCACGGAGGAGCAACAGTTTTAAACACAGGCTTAATCCTAGATAAAGCCTGACAAAAAGCCTGGACGTCTGGATTCTCTGCCAGACGTTTGTGTAAAAGAATAGACAGAGCAGAAATCTATCCCTTTAATGAACTAGCGGATAAACCCTTTTCTAAACCTTCTTGTAGAAAAGCCAATATCCTAGGAATCCTAACCTTACTCCATGAGTAACTCTTGGATTCACACCAATATAAATATTTACGCCATATCTTATGGTAAATTTTTCTGGTAACAGGTTTCCGAGCCTGTATTAACGTATCAATAACCGACTCCGAAAAACCACGCTTTGATAGAATCAAGCGTTCAATCTCCATGCAGTCAGCCTCAGAGAAATTAGGCTTGGATGGTTGAAAGGACCCTGAATTAGAAGGTCCTGCCTCAGAGGCAGAGACCATGGTGGACAAGACGACATGTCCACTAGGTCTGCATACCAGGTCCTGCGTGGCCACGAAGGCGCTATCAGAATCACTGATGCTCTCTCCTGTTTGATCCTGGCAATCAGTCGAGGTAGCAACGGAAATGGTGGAAACACATAAGCCATGTTGAAAACCCAAGGGGCTGCTAGTGCATCTACCAGCACCGCTCCCGGGTCCCTGGACCTGGATCCGTAACAAGGAAGCTTGGCGTTCTGGCGAGATGCCATGAGGTCCAGCTCCGGTTCGCCCCAACGAAGGATCAGTTGAGCAAACACCTCCGGGTGAAGTTCCCACTCCCCCGGATGAAAGGTCTGGCGACTTAGAAAGTCCACCTCCCAGTTCTCCACGCCTGGGATGTAGATCGCTGACAGGTGACAAGAGTGCGACTCTGCCCAGCGAATTATCTTCGAGACTTCCAACATCGCTAGGGAACTCCTGGTTCCCCCTTGATGATTGATGTAAGCCACAGTCGTGATGTTGTCCGACTGAAATCTTATGAACCTCAGTGTTGCTAACTGAGGCCAAGCTAGAAGAGCATTGAATATTGCTCTTAATTCCAGAATGTTTATTGGGAGGAGTTTCTCCTCCTGAGTCCACGATCCCTGAGCCTTCAGGGAGTTCCAGACTGCACCCCAGCCTAGTAGGCTGGCATCTGTTGTTACAATCGTCCAATCTGGTCTGCGAAAAGTCATTCCTTTGGACAGATGAACCCGCGACAACCACCAGAGAAGAGAATCTCTGGCCTCCTGGTCCAGATTTAGTAAAGGGGACAGATCTGAGTAATCCCCATTCCACTGACTTAGCATGCATAGTTGCAGCGGTCTGAGATGTAGGCGCGCAAATGGCACTATGTCCATTGCCGCGACCATTAAGCCGATTACTTCCATGCACTGAGCTACTGATGGGCTTGGAATGGAATGAAGGACACGGCAAGCATTTAGGATTTTTGATAACCTGGACTCCGTCAGGTAAATCTTCATCTCTACAGAATCTATAAGAGTCCCTAGAAAGGGAACCCTTGTGAGTGGGAACAGAGAACTCTTTTCCATGTTCACTTTCCACCCATGCGACCTTAGAAATGCTAGAACTATCTCTGTATGAGACTTTGCATTTTGAAAAGTTGACGCTTGTATCAGGATGTCGTCTAGGTACGGAGCCACCGCTATGCCTCGCGGTCTTAGTACCGCCAGAAGCGAGCCCAGAACCTTTGTAAAAATTCTCGGGGCCGTAGCCAACCCGAAGGGAAGAGCTACAAACTGGTAATGCCTGTCTAGAAAGGCAAACCTTAGGTACCGATAATGATCCTTGTGAATCGGTATGTGAAGGTAGGCATCCTTTAAGTCCACTGTGGTCATTCCTGACCCTCTTGGATCATGGGTAGGATGGTTCGAATAGTTTCCATTTTGAACGATGGAACCCTTAGGAATTTGTTTAAGATCTTCAGGTCCAAGATTGGCCTGAAGGTTCCCTCTTTTTTGGGAACCACAAACAGATTTGAGTAAAAACCTTGCCCTTGTTCCGTCCGCGGAACCGGGTGGATCACTCCCATTACTAAGAGGTCTTGTACACATCGTAGAAATGCCTCTTTCTTTATTAGGTTTGTTGATAACCTTGACAGATGAAATCTCCCTTGTGGAGGAGAAGTTTTGAAGTCCAGAAGGTATCCCTGAGATATGATCTCCAACGCCCAGGGATCCTGGACATCTCTTGCCCAGGCCTGGGCGAAGAGAGAAAGTTTGCCCCCACTAGATCCGTTTCCGGATAGGGGGCCCTTTCTTCATGCTGTCTTAGGGGCAGAAGTAGGTTTTCTGGCCTGTTTGCCCTTGTTCCAGCACTGGTTGCCTTTCCAACCCTGTCTGTAACGAGTAGCAGTCCCTTCCTGTTTTGGAGCGGAGGAAGTTGATGCTGCTTCTGCCTTGAAATTACGAAAGGCACGAAAATTAGACTTGGCCTTTGATTTGGCCCTGTCCTGAGGAAGGGTGTCACCCTTACCTCCAGTAATGTCAGCAATAATTTCTTTCAAGCCGGGCCCGAATAAGGTTTGCCCTTTGAAAGGAATATTAAGCAATTTAGATTTAGAAGTTACATCTGCTGACCAGGATTTAAGCCATAGCGCTCTGCGCGCCTGGATGGCGAATCCGGAGTTCTTAGCCGTTAGTTTGGTTAAATGCACAACGGCATCCGAAATAAATGCATTAGCTAGCTTAAGGGCTTTAAGCTTGTTCATAATCTCATCCAATGGTGCTGTGCGAATAGCCTCTTCCAGAGACTCAAACCAGAATGCCGCTGCAGCAGTGACGGGCGCAATGCATGCAAGGGGCTGTAATATAAAACCTTGTTGAACAAACATTTTCTTAAGGTAACCTTCTAATTTTTTATCCATTGAATCTGAGAAAGCACAACTATCCTCCACCGGGATAGTGGTACGCTTGGCTAAAGTAGAAACTGCTCCCTCCACCTTAGGGACCGTCTGCCATAAGTCTCGTGTGGTGGCGTCTATTGGGAACATTTTTCTAAATATCGGAGGAGGGGAAAAGGGCACACCGGGTCTATCCCACTCCTTGCTAATAATCTCTGTAAGCCTTTTAGGTATAGGAAAAACGTCAGTACACACCGGTACCGCATAGTATTTATCCAGCCTACATAATTTCTCTGGGATTGCAACCGTGTCGCAATCGTTCAGAGCCGCTAACACCTCCCCTAGTAATACACGGAGGTTCTCAAGCTTAAATTTAAAATTTGAAATTTCTGAATCCGGTCTCCCCGGATCAGATCCGTCACCCACAGAATGAAGCTCTCCGTCCTCATGTTCTGCAAATTGTGACGCAGTATCGGACATGGCGCGCTCTGTCCTAAACCCAGAGCTATCGCGCTTGCCTCTTAACTCAGGCAAATTAGATAATACTTCTTTCATAATATTAGCCATATCATGCAAAGTGATTTGTAAGGGCCTTGTTGTACTTGGCGCCACAATCTCACGCACCTCCTGAGCGGGAGGCGAAGGTACTGACGTGAGGAGAGTTAGGCGGCATAACTTCCCCCTCGTTGTCTGGTGATAATTTCTTTACCGGTAAAGACTGACTTTTATTTAAAGTAACATCAATACAATTGGTACACATATTTCTATTGGGCTCCACATTGGCTTTTAAACATAATGAACAAGTAGATTCATCTGTATCAGACATGTTTAAACAGACTAGCAATGAAGGCTAGCAAGCTTGGAAAAAATCTGTCAATAAATTTACAAGCAATGGAAAAAAAACGCTGCAGCGCTTTTAAAAACACAAAAAACTGTCACAGTTGAAATAACAATGAACTAATTCAGTTATAGCCAACAATTTTAACAGTAATTGTATGAATTTAGCAGAGGATTGCACCCACTAGCAAACGGATGATTAACCCCTCAATACCCAAAAACGGATAATCAATTTAAGATTTAACGCTTTTATCACAGTCAAACACACTGTCACAGGTCTGCTGTGACTGATTACCTCCCTCAAAAATGACTTTTGAAGACCCCTGAGCTCTCTGTAGACGTCCTGGATCAAGGAGGAAGAAGCAGGAAGACTGTGCAAGAATTTCAACTGCGCAACAAGGCGCTAAAAAAAGGCCCCTCCCAGTCATATTACAACAGTGGGAGACCTGTTACAACGGTTTCTATGCAGAAATACATGTTAGCCATATGGAAAAAAATCATGCCCAAAAAGATTTATCACCAAAGTACCTCACAAAACGAATAACATGCCAGTAAACGTTTTAAAAATAACTTTCCAGTGTTATGCAAAGTTATCACTAAGCCTGCTACCAGTCGCTTCTACTGCAGTTAAGGCTCATACATTTATTACAGTATTAACAGTATTTTCTCAGTCAAATTCTAGTCCCTAGAAAATAACTCAACTGGGCATACCTTTATCAGCCTGATACCAGTCGCTACTACTGCATTAAAGGCTGTACTTACATCATATGGGTAACAGCAGTGTTTTCTTAGTCAATTCCATTCCTAGAAAATATTACTGCACATACCTCATTTGCGGGAGACCCCGCATGCTACTCCCTTTTCTGAAGTTACCCCACTCCTCAGAATGTGCGAGAACAGCCAGTGGATCTTAGTTACGTCTGCTAAGATCATAGAAAACGCAGGCAGATTCTTCTTCTAAATACTGCCTGAGAGAAAGAAACAGCACACTCCGGTGCCATTTTAAAATAATAAACTTTTGATTGAAGAATAATTAGGTAAAAAAACTCCTATCTCCTCTCGCGACCTCCTTCTTTGTTGAGACTTGCAAGAGAATGACTGGGTATGACATGTGAGGGGAGGAGCTATATAGCAGCACTGCTTGGGTGATCCTCTTGCAACTTCCGGTTGGGGAGGAGAATATATCCCATAAGTAATGGATGACCCGTGGACTGAACACACTTAACAAGAGAAATGGGGTTTAAAGCTTCAATTAGTCCCTCAGAAGACTATCAGGACCTCAGGAGAAGTTGCTTGCTGCTTGTAAATGTAGGCCCCACCCACCTCGATGTTGCTGGGTCCTACACAAAACTAACAAACCCTGCTTGAAAGCTATGTGGGTTATAAACAACCCCAAAGAACCCTCAAGCAAATGTCCCATAAAACAGAAAATGTTACTCCCAGACACAAAAACGTTTGTCCCAAATTCACATAAACTGAGTGCCCACAAAAAAATTAACCCTTTATGCAAGCTAGTAAAAACCTCTGATAACACTAGGATTACTGCTTCCCCTTCCCCTAATGGGGACACTGTCAGCCTTTCTGAGTTAACACAGTCTCTGCAGAAAATATGACTGAACATACCTCATTGCTGTATAGCAAGAAACCGTTCCTCACACTGAAGTTTTCCTGTACTCCTCAACTTCTGTGGGAACAGCAGTGGACCTTAGTTACAAATGCTAAGATCATCACACTCCAGGCAGAAATCTTCATCTATGTCCTGCCTGAGAGTAAATAGTACAACACTGGTACCATTTAAAAATAACAAACACTTGATTGAAGATAAAATAAAACTAACAGTTTAACACCTCTTCTCTTTACCCTTCCTGCTTAGAGCCAGCAAAGAGAATGACTGGGGGGTGGAGTTAAGGGGGGAGCTATATAGACAGCTCTGCTGTGGTGCTTTCTTTGCTACTTCCTATCAGGAAGGACAATATCCCACAAGTTAGGATGAATCCGTGGACTCGGTACATCTTGCAAAAGAAAATCAGAAATTGTTTTGCATGGACCCATAATGTAACCGGGTTGAACTTGATCAGTTTCACCACTGTATAATTCCATTAACGTGGTCAGCATCTGGGCATCTGCAAACAATAGATGTGAATTATCATTTTGGACAGTATCTATATTGTTCACAACAGAGGCTTCAGGAGGAGCTTCATTTGATTTAGTGAGGGCAAATAACCTTTTAAAAGTAAATTTATTAACGTCAAAAAGCGTGTTAAAAGTAGAAAAATTTACTGGAAGGAGCAAACCCTAAGCCCCTGGATAGTACTTTAATTTCCTCTGCATTAAGTATATACTTAGACAAATTAATAATGCTAAAGCTGTTAGACATAGTACTTTCTGATGTAATGACATCTTCACAGTGATGATTATGATCACTAATTAATGTCCCTTCTTTGGCTTTTTTCCTTTGCCTTTTGTTTCGCCATCTCTTTTCCTTCCTTTTGACTGCATAGTGCCCTGGCGTGTTTTCGGATGAACCACTAGGGGTATATTCTCCACTCCCTCCTTCTCTATAGCCTCCTGTAAGAAATCACAAGAAGAAAAGGGAGAGACCGATGGATATGACAAAAGAGAGGAACAAATTAATAATTGAGGAAAGGACAGAAGCATTATGGGGCACACTTGAGAGGATTATTACTAAATCCTATTATGGTGGAGTGTATTCATAGTGTATTTGAATTAATTAAAACATAACATTTATTTACAATAGATTAAAAATAGTAAATGTGTTGTGGACCATGCCACCATTTAAACTAAAATACATCACACGTTATTACAAAAAAGAAAAATTAATTTAGCATATATAAAAAGAAAAAAAGCACTGCGTACTCTCCAAAGTGGAGTAAAACCCCTAATACCCAATTACTAATGATCCATATAAATATGTATAGTAAACTGGTAACTAGATTAAATTATAATCTAATATGCTCAGTTATAATGGGAGAGATGCGGTCTGAATGATACAATTATAAACTATTAAGTGGCTTAAAGTATAATTTGAGTTGTACAGAATTTGCCCGACTAACAATTAAGTCTATTCAATAAGTCACTGCATCTCAATAAGTTACCGCAACCATTTCCCATTAAAGTAGTATCAGTATTGCCCAAACATTGAGCCAACAATTTAACACTTAGATTTTAAAGGTACCATTTATGTCTGCCTTTGATAAAGCTGATTTGAAACGCGCGTTAGGCGTTCGCACTGCCGCTCTCCTGTTTGTATCTAAATATAGAAAAATAGACATAGCTGGTAACTTTAAAATCTTCAGGGTCATCAAATTGAAAAGAGGGGTATTTTTTTTATACGCAACCCTCTAGGTATTCTTTTAGTTTCAATATATTTCTTAAAAGCAATGATGTCCCACATTAATCTTAGATCTGTAATCAAGGAGTGTTCCAAGGATTTAAAATGTTTTTTTTTTTTCATTTCAGAGTTCTCCATTGTAATTTCTTCCATAGTGAATATGGTGATAAAATAGTCTTTTCTGATATCCATGTCAAAAAAATCCTCATGGTTAGAGGTAATGTTAGTGTCATTAGGTTTAGGATCTGAAGTGTTTATGTCTGCACCTGCCATGGCTAATTGACACGTGCAAACAAATACTGTGTGTTAAAAAATACAATGTGTTAAAAAATAAACAAACAATAACTGTTATCCAGTATACGTAGTTATAGGAGGAGATGGTAAATAACGTCTTGTTAAATGGAAAAGATACGTGAGCGAGAAATCCTTGAGTTTATACTGTAAAGACAACATTAAATTGCCATTTTAACACAGGCTTAGAGTGCTTGTCGACAAACCTGTACTAGAGTATGCATCACTAATGTTGCTTATATGACCATTAGGATAATTGACATAGCCAAGGTCCCCATCAAAGGGGGAAATAAGTTTAAGATATTGGAAAAAAAAAAAAAACTTTTTTGGATGCTTAAAGGGACATTAAACCCCAATTTTTTCTTTCATGATTCAGATAGAGAACACAATTTTAAACAACTTTCTAATTTACTTCTATTATCTAGTTTGCTTCATTCTCTTGATATTCTTTCCTGAAAAGCATATCTAGATAGGCTCAGTAGCTGCTGATTGGTGGCTGCACATAGATGCCTCATGTGATTGGCTGACCCATGTGCATTGCTATTTCTTCAACAAAGGATATCTAAAGAAAGCAAATTAGATAATAGAGGTAAATTGGAATGTTGTTTAAAATTGTATTCTCTATCTGAATCGTGAAAGAAAATACTTGGGTTTAATGTCCCTTTAAGCTCAAGACTAGGTCCCCATTGGGTATGAACCGTGAATGTGATATTAATTATTTCATAGAAACATAGATATTGACGGCAGATAAGAGCCATAGGCCCAGCAAGTCTGCCCGACCTTACCTAACAGTATAAACTTATCTAGTTCGTAGGATAGCCCTATGCTTGTCCCATGCATTTTTAAAGTCCCCCACAGTGTTTGTTGCTACTACCTCTTGAGGAAGTTTATTCCATAAATCAATCACTCTTTCTGTAAAGAAGTGCTTCCTCAAATTACTCCTGAATCTACTACCCTTTAGCTTGAGCTCATGACCCCTTGTTCTTGAATTTTCCATTTTATGTAAAATACCCACAGCCTCAGTTTTACTAAACCCTTTAATGTACTTGAAAGTTGCTATCATATCACCTCTTTCCCTTCTCTCCTCTAAGCTATACATATTTAGGTCAATGAGCCTATCCTGGTAAGACCAGGACCATTTTGGTAGCCCTCCTTTGCACAGATTCAAGTTTGTTAATATCCTTCTGAAGATATGGCCTCCAGAACTGCACACAATACTCAAGATGAGGCCTAACTAATGATCTATAAAGTGGCATAAGAACCTTACTATTTCTGCTGCAAATACCTCTACCAATACATCCAAGCATTCTGCTAGCCTTACTCGCTGCATTACTACATTGTTTATTAAGTTTTAAATCATCTGAAATAATAATTCCCAAGTCCTGTTCCTCGTCTGTAACAGTCAGTAAAGTGTTATTGAGTCTGTAATTAACATTTGGATTTTTCTTCCCTAAATGCATTATTTTACACTTTGCTGTGTTAAACTAGATCCCAGTCGTTTGTCCAATCCTCCAATTGTTGTATATCACTTCTCATTTTGTCTACCCCCCCTGGAACATCCACTCTGTTGCAAATTTTTGTATCATCTGCAAAGAGACATACTTTCCCCTGTAGCCCTTTGCTGATATTGCAGATAAATATGTTAAACAAAACAGGCCCCAGAACTGACCCCTGAGGAACACCACTAGTAACAGCCCCCTCTGCTGAATGAACTCCATTTACTAAGACACTTTGTTTTCTGTCCTTAAGCCAGCATTCCACCCAGTTCACAATTTTTGAATTTAGACCAAGGAGATATAGTTTGTGAATAAGTTTATTGTGTGGGACGGTGTCAAATGCTTTGCTGAAATCTAGATATGCTACATCAACTGCTCCTCCCTTGTCTAATACTTTTGTTACATAATCAAAGAAGTCAATTAGATTAGTCTGACATGATCTCCCTGAAGTAAAACCATGCTGATTTTGGTCCTCTAAATTGTTTGTCTTTATGCAAGTCATAATTCTTTCTTTTAAGAGGCTTTCCATTAATTTCCCTACTACTGAAGTTAAACTAACTGGCCTGTAGTTGCCAGATTCTTCTCTACTGCCCTTTTTATGAAGAGGTATTACATTTGCTATTTTCCAATCATCTGGGACAGCTCCTGTTAATAGTGACTGATTAAACAGATCAGTTAATGGGACAGTTAGCACTGATCGAAGTTCTTTTAAAACCCTTGGATGAATATTATCAGGACCCACTGCCTTTGTAACATTTATTTTTGATAATGCTAACAAAACCTCATCCTCTGTAAAAAGATTACTGTTAAGCTTGTTTCTATTTTGCGTAGCATCCCTTAATGTAGACATTGTATCTTCACAATCTTTAGTGAAAACAGAACAGAAGTAATCATTGAGACAGTCTGCAATCTGCTTATCTCCTTCTATTATTCTACCATCAACTGATTTCAATTTTACTATTCCTACCTTATTTTTTCTTCTTTCACTGATATATATAAAGAATGTTTTGTCCCCATGTTTTACTGACTGTGCTATCTTCTCTTCTGCATGAGCTTTAACCTTCCTAATTAACTGCTTAGTCTTTTTTTGTTGGAGTCTCCATATTTTCATATCATCATCTGCTTGTGTGTGTCTGTAATTTTTATAAGCTCTCTTTTTTGTCTTTACAGCATGTGCTACTTCTTTGGAAAACCAAATTGGTTTCCACTTTCTTTTACTTTTACAGACATGTCTAATACAGTGTGCGGTTGCATCTAAAATGGCACCTTTCACAAATTCCCACTGTTCTTGAACCCCTGTAATAAGAGTTTTCCCCTTTAAATAGTTTTTTAGGTATTCTCCCATTAATGAAAAATCTGCCGTCCTAAAGTCTAAAACTTTTGTTTTAGTCTGGGTGGACAGTTCCTGAACATGAATACTAAACCAAACAGATTGATGATCACTGGATCCTAAGTTCTCACCTACAGACACATCTGAAACTGTATCACTGTTTGTAAGTATTAGATCTAATATAGCTTCCTTACGAGTTGGTTCCTTGACTAATTGTTCAAGTGATTCCCCTAGCAGAGATTCAAGAATATACCTGCTTCTAGCCGATCTAGCAGAAGGAATCTTCCAGTCTATATCTGGCAAATTAAAGTCCCCCAGTACTATAACCTTACCCTTCATGGTCATTTTGGTTATTTCATCTAATAACAGATTGTCCAGTTTTTCATCCTGCAATGGAGGCCTATATACAACCCCTATTCTAAAAACATTTTTACTTAATAACAATAAATATGATTAAACAAAAAGAAAAAGTTAGAGGTAATTTTTCTTTTCTTCCAATTGTCAGCTTTAGATCCTAATATCTATACTATGTGGGTCTTAGTGTTTTTTTTTTTAAATGCTGTATTAGGATTTGTTATTTCTTTTTTATTCTGTTCTTTGCATTCAGCATCCCCATAGGAGTTACAGATTGTTTTGATTTGGCTTTATTTCATAGGTGCATTTTACACAGTAACAGCCTATCGTATCTAAATAGCCCCTTTAAAATGGTGTATGCTTAAAGGGACAGTCTAGGCCAAAATAAACTTTCATGATTCAGATAGAGCATGTGATTTTAAACAATTTTCCAATTTACTTTTATCACCAATTTTGCTTTGTTCTCTTGGTATACTTAGTTGAAAGCTTAACCTAGGAGTTTCATATGCTAATTTCTTAGACCTTGAAGCCCACCTCTTTCAGATTGCATTTTAACAGTTTTTCACCACTAGAGGGTGTTAGTTCACGTATTTCATATAGATAACACTGTGCTCGAGTACATGAAGTTAGCTGGGAGCAGGCACTGATTGGCTAGACTGCAAGTCTGTCAAAAGAACTGAAAAAGGGGCAGTTTGCAGAGGCTTAGATACAAGATAATCACAGAGGTTAAACGTATATTATTATAACTGTGTTGGTTATGCAAAACTGGGAAATGGGTAATAAAGGGATTATCTTTTTTTAAAACAATAAAAATTCTGGTGTAGACTGTCCCCTTAATGCAATCAACATGTCTATGAGTAAGTGCCACTAGGGGACGCGAAACGCGTCAGCCCACCGTGTTGTTTCTGTTTGCCTGCCTATAGTGGCTTTATCTGTGTGTTAACAGATTTTTGGCTGTTTTTTCTATTTTTGTTATATAATAAACGTTCATCTTTTTTACGTTATCCACTGAGTACCTGCTACTTCTTGCTTGTCCATATTCCCTTCACGTCCCTCTGAAATTCACAGTACTCTGAGAGGAACAAGGCTTCAACATGCTGAGAAGCGCATATCAACGTAGAAATCTAAGCACAAACTTACTTAACCACCTCCATAAGTTTGTAAAACTGAATTGTGGGTGTGGTGAGGGGTGTATTTATTGGCATTTTGAGGTTTGGGAAACTTTGCCCCTCCTGGTAGGATTGTATATCCCATCACTAGCTCATGGACTCTTGCCAATTACATGAAATAAATTATTTTTGTATTTAAATCTTTTTTTATTTAAATAGGATTTTGTTTTTAAAATGCTTTTTTGAGGAAAAATCTGTCTAAAGATAATTTTCTATTTAAAGGGACAGTCTAGTCAAAATTAAAGTTTAATGATTCAGATAGGGCAATTTTAAACAACTTTCCAATTTACTTTTACAATCAAATTTGCTTTGTTCACTTGGTATTCTTAGTTGAAAGCTAAACCTAGGTAGGCTTATAAGCCTTTGAAGGCTGCCTCTTATCTCAGTGTATTCAACAGTTTTCCACAGCTAGACAGCGCTAGTTCATGTGTGCCATATAGACAACATTGTGCTCATTGATGTGGAGTTATTTATGAGTCAGCACTGATTGGCATACATACAGAGTTGAGAAATAGACCTTAAAGGGGCATAAACCCACAATTCTTTCATGATTCAGAAGGAGCATACAATTTTCCGATTACATATTTACTTATTTTATCAAATGGGAGCTAGCTGAACACATTAGGTGAGCAAGTAACAAGCAGCTAGCTCACAGTAGTGCCTTGCTGCTGAGCCTTCCATGGTATGCTTTTCAACAATGGATACAAAGAGAAAAAAGCACATTAGATGATAGTACATTGGAAAGTTGTTTAAAATGGAATGTTCTATATGAATCATGAATGTTTACCGTCCCATTAATGCCATTGTTGCCCTGCAATTCTATGTACACAGAATCAATCCCTTGCTAAGTTTCATAAAGCTCAGTGAATAGAAGATTATTAGGAGTAGAATAGATCTGCACAAGGACTCAAGTGTGAGGAGGGAGGGGCAAGCAGCAAAAATGAAATGATGTTATTGTTTTAGTTAAATAAAACGATTTAAATTGCTATTATGAATGAAATCATTATTTTTCTCATTTTAAAAAAGTACACCTGAAAAGTTGATCAAATATGAATGATTAACCTATTAAACTGGAGATAGTTCACCTCCCAATAATTTCATTCATTTCAATGATCTATCCATGTATATCTAATGGTAGATAATTAAATCAGTAAATCTGCTATAACTGGGAAAATAATCTGAAATGTTATTATTCTAAAAAGAGAAACCTTTATATAGAAAACCATGATTTAAAGGGACATAATACTTATATGCTAAATCACTTGAAATTGTAAAAAGCTTACAAGAAAATATCACCTGAACATCTGTATGTTAAAAAGGAAGATATTTTAACTCAACATTTCCTCAGCTCACGAGAGTAAGTGCTGCGTAAAAAGTTATCTTTCAGTTACTGCCCAGCAACAGGTAAAAAAAAAGAAGGAAGAAAAGTAAATTTATGCTTACCTGATAAATTGATTTCTTCTATGGTAAGACGAGTCCACGGATTCATCCTTTACTTGTGGGATATTATCCTTCCTAACAGGAAGTGGCAAAGAGCACCACAGCAGAGCTGTCTATATAGCTCCTCCCTTAGCTCCACCCCCCAGTCATTCGACCGAAGGTACAGGAAGAAAAAGGAGAAACTACAAGGTGCAGAGGTGACTGAAGTTTAAATAAAAAAAATATAATCTGTCTTAAAATGACAGGGCGGGCTGTGGACTCATCTTACCATAGAAGAAATCAATTTATCAGGTAACCATAAATTTACTTTTCTTCTAAAGGTACAACGAGTCCACGGATTCATCCTTTACTCGTGGGATACAATACCAAAGCTACAGGACACGGATGAACGGGAGGGACAAGACAGATGGTTAAACAGAAGGCACCACTGCATGAAGAACTTTTCCCCCAAAAATAGCCTCCGAAGAAGCAAAGGTATCAAATTTGTAAAATTTGGAAAAGGTATGAAGCGAAGACCAAGTCGCAGCCTTACAAATCTGTTCAACAGAATCATCATTTTTAAAAGCCCATGTGGAAGCCACCACTCTGGTAGAGTGAGCTGTAATTCTTTCAGGACGCTGCTGTCCAGCAGTCTCGTATGCCAAACGGATGATGCTTTTCAGCCAAAAAGAAAGAGAGGTAGCCGTAGCTTTTTGACCTCTACGTTTTCCAGAATAGACAACAAACAAAGAAGATGTTTGACGGAAATCTTTGGTCGCTTGCAAGTAAAACTTTAAAGCATGAACCACGTCCAAGTTGTGCAATAGACGCTCCTTCTTAGAGGAAGGATTAGGACACAGAGAAGGAACAACAATTTCCTGATTAATATTCTTAATAGTAACAACCATAGGAAGGAATCCAGGTTTGGTACGCAAAACCATCTTATCAGCATGGAAAACAAGATAAGGCGAGTCGCATTGCAATGCAGATAGTTCAGAAACTCTTTGAGCCAAAGAGATAGCAACTAAAAACAGAACTTTCCAAGATAGAAGCTTAATATCTATGGAATGCATAGGTTCAAACAGAACCCCTTGAAGAACCTTAAGAACTAAATTCAAACTCCATGGCGGAGCAACAAGTTTAAACACAGGCTTGATTCTAACTAAAGCCTAACAGAACGACTGAACGTCTGGAACATCTGCCAGACGTTTGTGCAATAGAATTGATAAAGCAGATATCTGTCCCTTTAAGGAACTAGCTGATAGCCCCTTCTCCAATCCTTCTTGGAGAAAGGACAAAATCCTAGGAATCCTGATCTTACTCCATGAGTAGCCTTTGGATTTGCACCAATAAAGATATTTACGCCATATCTTAGGATAAATTTTACTGGTGACAGGCTTTCGAGCCTGAGTCAAGGTATCTATAACCGACTCAGAGAACCACCGCTTGGATAAGATCAAGCGTTCAATCTCCAAGCAGTCAGTCGCAGAGAAACTAGATTTGGATGCTGGAACGGACCTTGAATCAGAAGGTCCTGTCTCAGTGACAGAGTTCACGGTGGAAGAGATGACATAACCACCAGGTCTGCATACCAAGTCCTGCGTGGCCACGCAGGTGCTATCAAAATCACTGAAGCTCTCTCCTGTTTGATTCTGGCAATCAAACGAGGAAGGAGAGGAAATGGTGGAAACACACAAGCCAGGTTGAACGACCAGGGTACTGCTAGAGCATCTATCAGTACTGCCTGAGGATCCCTTGACCTGGACCCGTAACGAGGAAGTTTGGCATCCTGACGAGACGCCATCAGATCCAATTCTGGTGTGCCCCATTGCTGAATCAATTGTGCAAACACCTCTGGATGGAGTTCCTACTCCCACGGATGAAAAGTCTGCCGACTTAGAAAATCCGCTTCCCAGTTCTCCACCCCTGGGATATAGATTGCTGATAGATGGCAAGAGTGAGTCTCTGCCCAATCCACAAGTCCACAATCCCTGTGCTTTCAGGGAATTCCAGACTGCACCCCAGCCCAATAGGCTGGCGTCCGTCGTCACTATGACCCAAGCTGGCCTGCGGAAACACATTCCCTTGGACAGATGATCCTGTGACAAGCACGAAAGAAGAGAGTCTCTGGTCTCTTGGTCCAGATTTATCTGAGGAGATAAATCTGCATAATCTGCATTCCACTGTTTGAGCATGCAAAGTTGCAGTGGTCTGAGATGCAAGCGAGCAAACGGAACTATGTCCATTGCCGCTACCATTAAGCCGATTACCTCCATACACAGAGCCACTGATGGGCGGGGAATGGAATGAAGAGCTCGGCAGATGGATAAAATTTTTGATTTCCTGACCTCCGTCAGAAATATTTTCATGTCCACCGAATCTATCAGAGTTCCCAGGAAAGGAACTCTTGTGAGAGGAATAAGTGAACTCTTTTTTAAGTTCACCTTCCACCCGTGAGATCTTAGAAAAGCCAACATCGTCCAGATAAGGCGCCACATCTATGCCCCACGGCCTTAGAACCGCCAGAAGGGACCCTAGCACCTTTGTGAAAATTCTGGGAGCTGTGGCCAACCCGAAGGGAAGAGCCACAAACTGGTAATGCTTGTCCATAAAGGCGAACCTGAGGAACTGGTGATGATCTTTGTGGATAGGAATGTGCAGATACGCATCCTTTAAGTCCACGGTGGTCATATATTGACCCTCCTGGATCATTGGCAAAATATTCCGAATGGTCTCCATCTTGAAGGATGGGACTCTGAGGAATTTGTTTAGGATCTTGAGATCCAAAATTGGTCTGAAGGGTCCCTCTTTTTTGGGAACTACAAACAGATTGGAGTAGAACCCTTGCCCCTGTTCTGTTTTCGGAACTGGGCAGATCACTCCCATGGTATATAGGGCTTCTACACAGCGTAAGAGCGCCTCTCTTTTTGTCTGGTTTGCAGACAATTGAGAAAGATGTAATCTCCCCCTTGGGGGAGAATCTTTGAAATCTAGAAGATACCCCTGGGATACTATTTCTAAAGCCCAGGAGTCCTGAACGTCTCTTGCCCAAGCCTGAGCGAAGAGAGAAAGTCTGCCCCTTACTAGATCCGGTCCCGGATCGGGGGCTACCCCTTCATGCTGTCTTGGTGGCAGCAGCGGGTTTCTTGGTCTGTTTACCCTTGTTCCAAGTCTGGTTAGGTCTCCAGACTGACTTGGATTGAGCAAAATTCCCCTCTTGCTTTGCGGCAGGGGAAGAGGTAGAGGGACCACCTTTGAAGTTTCGAAAGGAACGAAAATTATTTTGTTTGGTCCTCATCTTATTCGTCCTATCCTGAGGAAGGGCATGGCCTTTCCCTCCAGTGATGTCTGAAATTATCTCTTTCAGTTCAGGCCCGAATAGGGTCTTACCCTTGAATGGATGGCTAAAAGCTTAGCTTTTGATGACACATCAGCAGACCAGGACTTAAGCCATAACGCTCTCCGCGCTAAAATGGCAAAACCTGAATTCTTTGCCGCTAATTTAGCCAAATGAAAAGTGGCATCTGTAATGAAAGAATTAGCTAGCTTGAGAGCCATAATTCTATCCAGAATATCATCTAATGGGGTTTCAACCTGAAGAACCTCTTCCAGAGCCTCGAACCAAAAAGACGCTACAGTAGTTACAGGAACAATGCACGCTATAGGTTGGAGAAGAAAACCTTGATGAACAAATATTTTCTTCAGAAGACCCTCTAATTTTTTATCCATAGGATCTTTGAAAGCACAACTGTCCTCAATAGGTATAGTTGTACACTTAGCCAGGGTAGAAATAGCTCCCTCCACCTTAGCGACCGTCTGCCACGAGTCCCGCACGGCGTCTGATATGGGAAACATTTTCTTAAAAGTAGGAGGGGGAGCGAACGGAATACCTGGTCTATCCCACTCCCTAGCAACAATTTCCGAAATCCTCTTAGGAACCGGAAAAACATCAGTGTAGGCAGGAACCTCTAGGAATCTGTCCATTTTACACAATTTCTCTGGAACTACAATAGGGTCACAATCATCCAGAGTCGCTAAAACCTCCCTGAGCAATAAGCGGAGGTGTTCTAGCTTAAATTTAAAAGCCGTCATATCTGAATCTGTCTGAGGGAACATATTTCCTGAATCAGAAATCTCTCCCTCAGCCAGCAAATCCCTCACTTCAGAACATTGTGAGGGTACATCGGATATGGCTAATAAAGCGTCAGAGGGCTCAGCGTTTGTTCT
The DNA here is from genome assembly GCF_027579735.1 of Bombina bombina. Lineage (NCBI taxonomy): Eukaryota > Metazoa > Chordata > Amphibia > Anura > Bombinatoridae > Bombina > Bombina bombina. Next base: position 1,415,893,870 of record NC_069500.1, read on the forward strand.
TACACCAGACCTATTGCGCTTCCCCAGCAACCCAGGCAGCTTAGATAAAACCTCTGTGAGGGTAGTATTCATAACTGCGGCCATATCTTGCAGGGTGAAAGAATTAGACGCACTAGAAGTACTTGGCGTCGCTTGTGCGGGTGTTAACGGTTGTGACACTTGGGGAGAATTAGATGGCAAAACCTGATTCTCTTCTGACTGAGAATCATCCTGTGACATACTTTTAGTAGCTAAAATATGTTCTTTACAATTTATTGACCTTTCAGTGCATGAGGGACACATTATAAGTGGAGGTTCTACAATGGTTTCTAAACATATTGAACATTGAATTTCCTCTGTTCAGACATGTTGAACAGGCTAGTAATGACTACAAACAAGCATGAAAACACTTTAGTGAAAAAATAACAATCTTAAAAAACGGTACTTTGATTTGATTTGGCCCAAAACATACACCAGGGCCCTCAGGAGTTAGAGCTTGCTGCTAAAGCTAACTGCGCATCTGAGGCTCAAAAATAGGCCCCATCCATCTCACTCGATGTCTTCTCAGCCTTAAAGAACCCACTAGCCATGTGGGTTCTGAGACCCAAAAGTTAAGCCATGTGTGCCCTCAATAAAGTTCCCCAAAACGTTATTGCCCACAAAAACGTTAAGCACTCCCAAATCAAAAAAAGTTTGCTCACAAACATTTGCAATTCAGTGTCAACCATAATAGTAAATGGCCCCATATGCAAGCTAAGTAATGCCCTTCTTTTAGCTCTAGGATTACTGCTTACCCTTACCCTCCAGGGTATAATGTCAGCCTTTCTGAAATACACAGTCTCTCCAGAAAAATATGACTGAACATACCTCACTGCTGCATAGCATGAAACCGTTCCTCACACTGAAGTTTCCTGTACTCATCAGCCTCTGTGGGAAAATCAATGGACCGTAGTTACAAATGCTAAGATCATCATCCTCCAGGCAGCAGTTTTCATCCATCTGCTGCCTGAGAGTAAATAGTACACACCGGTACCATTTAAAATAAACTCTTGCTTGAAGAAATTAAAAACTAATATTTTATCACCTCTTTCACTTTACCCTTCCTAGTACTTAGAGTAGGCAAAGAGAATAGTGTACAGAGAAAGAGTCAGGAGTCCCGATAGCTTGTAAATTAATCAAAATGCTTTATTTGCTTAAAACAAAAAGCAACAGCTCTTGGGTTACAGAAACTTTTCAAAGCTGCAGCTCAGGGTAGTGGTCACAGCTGCTGACGCGTTTCGGCCTTGTCTGCCGTAGTCATAGCATGTTTTAGTGACCACTGCTCTGAGTTTAAAAAGACACAGAATGCCTCCCATTGGGTAAAACAAAACACACCCTTTTCAGGCAAAGAGAATGACTGGGGGTGGAGCTAAGGGAGGAGCTATATAGACAGCTCTTCTGTGGTGCTCTTTGCCACTTCCTGTTAGGAAGGATAATATCCCACAAGTAAAGGATGAATTTGTGGACTTTATAGAAGAAATCAACAGAAGCCGTTCAGCATCAGCAGTGCTGAGGTCATGAAATCGTTTACTGTGATCTCATGAGATTTCATAGTAAACTTCCTTAAACAATGGGGTGTGAATACTTGGGGCATTTTGAGGTAAATAATCTTTCTTTTTACATAGAAATGTTCAGGTGATATTTTCTACTCAGCTTTTTACAGCTATGCTGCTTCACTTTCAAGTGTTTTAAAATTTGGGTATCATGTCCCTTTAAATTGATTTGAATGGATAAAAAAGTCAAAATTAAACTTACATGATTCAGATAGAGAATGTGATTTTAAGAAACTATTAAATTCACTTCTATTCTCAAATGTGCTTTGTTCTCTTAGTATCCCTTGTTGACAAAGAATATGCACATATCTAAACTAGTGAGAGCTAGCTGTTGATTGGTGCCTTCGCATATTTGTATCTTGTGATTGGCTAACTAGACGTGATCAGCTAGCTTTCAGTGTTCCTTCAGCAAAGGATAACAAGAGAACTGATAATAGAAGTAAAATGGAAAATGAATTATAATTGTATGTTCTATCCGAATCATGATTTTTTTTGGGGGGGAGGGATTTAAATCAAATCCACCCTGGTCCAATGTTTACCCTTGGAGACTAGAGACCATATTTCAGGTATTTGCATTTCTTTTACAGCAATTTCCCAAAAATATGGCCCCACTACAGCCCTCAAAGTAAACAATGGAGAAAACTAGACTATAGGGTTGGATGTGCTACAAAGTCAATGTAATGAAGACAAATAACTTCCAGCTTCCTGTTCCTTGCTGAAGCATTTCATGCACCTTCTCTGTAGGAAGACAGCTTCACATCCTATTATAGCATTTGGCTGCAGAATCTTTGATGAGTCACCATAAGCTAAGAAAACAAGCTCTCTCATGGAAATCATTTAACATCAGTATGGCAGGAAGCCACCTGTGCCCTTTGTACAGATCCATTAAAGCAGCCTCAGGTATGTTGTAGACATTATTTTTACAGGACCAGAAGGTGAGGACAAGCGACCAACATACTCCCCCTACTAGGAGATTAGCAAACATACTTCGGCTGTCATATGATGTTTGGTTGTCATGGAGACCAGTTAGACTGCAAAATATTCATTTTTAGGCCAGGAAAATAACTAAATTTAGTTATTCTTGTTGAAGGCTATTCAATATTTTTCATCATTCATATTTACCTCTGTTTCCACAGCTACACTAAATAAGAGCGTATTGCATCAGTTACCCAGAGATATGTCATACAGGAAGCTCTGTGTAAACACAAACTGTAACGCTCGAGTGCAGCAGCCCATAGCCTAATGATACACAATCTTCAGAAAAGTATTGTGTATTTAAGTAGTTAATTACACCAAGCATAACCATATAGTTTACCTGTCCCTTATATAAACAAGAAGGGTCATCTACTACACCCATACTACTACCTGCAGTTTAGGTGAAATTATTTCTCGTCTTACAACAGCCCTTACAGTTGCGGTCAGGTAAGTTCAGAAATGGGCTGATGCTAATAAAAGGGCTGAGAACACCTCTGGAGTCCAGGGCTGCACTAAGAATACAGGGAAGTGCAGAATTATTAGGCAAATGAGTATTTTGACCACATCATCCTCTTTATGCATGTTGTCTTACTCCAAGCTGTATAGGTTCGAAAGCCTACTACCAATTAAGCATATTAGGTGATGTGCATCTCTGTAATGAGAAGGGGTGTGGTCTAATGACATCAACACCCTATATCAGGTGTGCATAATTATTAGGCAACTTCCTTTCCTTTGGCAAAATGGGTCAAAAGAAGGACTTGACAGGCTCAGAAAAGTCAAAAATAGTGAGATATCTTGCAGAGGGATGCAGCACTCTTAAAATTGCAAAGCTTCTGAAGCGTGATCATCAAACAATCAAGCGTTTCATTCAAAATAGTCAACAGGGTCGCAAGAAGCGTGTGGAAAAACTAAGGCGCAAAATAACTGCCCATGAACTGAGAAAAGTCAAGCGTGCAGCTGCCAAGATGCCACTTGCCACCAGTTTGGCCATATTTCAGAGCTGCAACATCACTGGAGTGCCCAAAAGCACAAGGTGTGCAATACTCAGAGACATGGCCAAGGTAAGAAAGGCTGAAAGACGACCACCACTGAACAAGACACACAAGCTGAAACGTCAAGACTGGGCCAAGAAATATCTCAAGACTGATTTTTCTAAGGTTTTATGGACTGATGAAATGAGAGTGAGTCTTGATGGGCCAGATGGATGGGCCCGTGGCTGGATTGGTAAAGGGCAGAGAGCTCCAGTCCGACTCAGACGCCAGCAAGGTGGAGTACTGGTTTGGGCTGGTATCATCAAAGATGAGCTTGTGGGGCCTTTTCGGGTTGAGGATGGAGTAAAGCTCAACTCCCAGTCCTACTGCCAGTTTCTGGAAGACACCTTCTTCAAGCAGTGGTACAGGAAGAAGTCTGCATCCTTCAAGAAAAACATGATTTTCATGCAGGACAATTCTCCATCACACGCGTCCAAGTACTCCACAGCGTGGCTGGCAAGAAAGGGTATAAAAGAAGAAAATCTAATGACATGGCCTCCTTGTTCACCTGATCTGAACCCCATTGAGAACCTGTGGTCCATCATCAAATGTGAGATTTACAAGGAGGGAAAACAGTACACCTCTCTGAACAGTGTCTGGGAGGCTGTGGTTGCTGCTGCACGCAATGTTGATGGTGAACAGATCAAAACACTGACAGAATCCATGGATGGCAGGCTTTTGAGTGTCCTTGCAAAGAAAGGTGGCTATATTGGTCACTGATTTGTTTTGTTTTTGAATGTCAGAAATGTAGATTTGTGAATGTTGAGATGTTATATTGGTTTCACTGGTAAAAATAAATAATCGAAATGGGTATATATTTGTTTTTTGTTAAGTTGCCTAATAATTATGCACAGTAATAGTCACCTGCACACACAGATATCCCCCTAAAATAGCTATAACTAAAAACAAACTAAAAACTACTTCCAAAACTATTCAGCTTTGATATTAATGAGTTTTTTGGGTTCATTGAGAACATGGTTGTTGTTCAATAATAAAATTAATCCTCAAAAATACAACTTGCCTAATAATTCTGCACTCCCTGTACGTTTAGTGCAGCTGACAGCCTGGGGTGAACTGTGTATAATTTGATGTCAGAGTAAGTTTAGCTTACAGGGTCTTCATGTTTCACCTGCAGTTAATCTCCTACTACACTGGTATCACCTTTAAATTAAAGGGACAGTCTAGCCTTAATACATCATTTTGATTACTTATTGTTACATACCAGACAAGCACCCTGCAACCGGTTCCATATCTGTAAGAAGTACACAGTAAACAGATGTCAAGCTCCACCCACCTATTACGTGTATATTTTAGTATGTTAAGTTTCTCCAATCATGATCGATTCCTGAATTAGTTTTCCTACTTGCACACGCTGATTTGTGCATGTGCAATTTGAAATAGTTTGCGATAAAGGAAAAATTAAAAGAGCGCCTAAAGTGTTGAAAAATCCTGCTTGCAACTTAGCTAATCCCCTCTAGATATAACAAAAATACAAATATATACAAAGTAGAATCAGCACTAGAAAAGCACAGACAGATATACTGGTAAGGGAATATTTAAATAAAAGCAATCAAATATATTAACATATATTTAATGTGGTACTTATATCATACAAACTCCATTCTTACTATTCATAATAAGTGTGGAACGTCTCTCAAACATATAAAAATATAAACATTTTTAATAAAAACCAATGGTTAAAAATATATAAAAACCAATGGTTAAAAATAGAATGATGTGCGCATATACTTAAAGGGACAGTCAAGCCAAAAAAAGCTAATGATTTAAATAGGGAATGTAAATTTAAACAACTTTCCAATTTACTTTTATCACCAATTTTTCTTTGTTCTCTTCATATTCTTAGTTGAAAGCTAATTCTAGGAGGTTCATATGCTAATTTCTTAGACTTTGAAGACTGCCTCTAATCTGAATGCATTTTGACCACTAGAGGGCATTAGTTCATGTGTTTCATATAGATAACATTGAGCTCATGCACGTGAAGCTACCCTGGAGTGAGAACTGATTGGCTAAAATGCAAGTCTGTCAAAAGAACTGAAATAAGGGGGCAGTTTGCAGAGGCTTAGATACAAGGTAATCACAGAGGTAAAAAGTATATTATTATAACTGTGTTGTTTATACAAAACTGGGGAATGGGTAATAAAGGGATTATCTTTCTTTTAAACAACAAAAATTCTGGTGTTGACTGTCCCTTTAAGGAAGGGATTCTGTGTCCCAAGTAGAAACAATAAACGTGTTAGGGAAGTCACTGTAGGAAAGTCATTAGTAATCCTTCTAAAGTGTGTGCTGAATATAGGTAACAAGTTAAAAGATTCTTCTATAGTCCCAATAAATCTAATTTTAGGAGTATAAACCCTTGGCGGATTATTCTGCGTCTAGGGGGATAAACTATTTAATTGGTGGCTCTTGTTTACCTTATCTGGATGTCACCGCGACTAGAAGGATAAAAGTCTTCCAATGGTGGTTCAGAACAGAGCATGGGTCATTTGACTGTATGGAGCATCACGGAAGGTCGAGGGTTAAGCCAGCTGCCACCTTGTTGCGCTGTTAATAGCGAAACACCTAAATCGACCAAATTGCAAGTGTAAATGTATCGGCTTGCTATCTTGCAGATTCTGTAGTGATAGGTTTTGTCCTAAATTGTAGTGGTAGTTGACATAGCCTCCCTTCGTTCTTAGCTTGAACTCCTCAGGGTAGGTTGACGGTAAAGATGAAACAATGTAATATAAAGGCAAAAGTGACACTGTCTTGATCAACGTGTTTGCCCTTCCTTGGGTTTTATCAAGACATATAGTCACTGGTCACGTTTGCTTATTAAAAAAGCCTCCCTTCCATCTGATTGGTAGATTATTTGCAAACGGAAAACAAACATCAATATAGATGAAAGATTTTTAAGGCGGTATTTTCCTTATTCTTCCTTCTGAATCCCTTTAAGGTGGACAATATTATACAAAGGTATTATCATTCTCATAAGAACTAAATGAGAAATATTGTCATTATAAATATGTTACATATTTACTAATTTAATCACCTTGCTTTCATTCACACCAGTTATAATGTCTTAGAATCTAATACAATGCTTAATACCTAATACACTAGTAATAGACAGAATATCAAAAAAGAGTAAAAAAACAGAAAATGATTGGCTCAAATACCAAAACCTAAACTAACCTTCAAGCGTATTATAGTATAGATAAAAATGGGGGATACAATACAATGGAGGCAAGAATAGTAGAACCCCTGCGTTGCTGAATGGGGTGGGCCAATATTTAGAAGTAATGTTTATAGTCCCATCTCGTTACTGATATAGGTATTATCCAAATATAGAGAGTGGATTCTGAGTTTGTGGTAAGAAGCATGAGATGGATCATTAATGGCATCCCTAGGTACTTACATACCGGGAGTATTTCTATTTCGGAGCCTAGTGAATGTAACAAGTTTAGTGGGAGATACTCCTCAAATATGCTTGCATCGTAGTTTGCATATTTGAGGAGTATCTCCCACTAAACTTTTATCGTTGTCATTTGGGGTATTACTGGTGATACCCAGGGAGACTCCTCACTGCAGTTACAAACACAGGGGCTATACTATTACTATTGAAAACATATTGCTATTCTACTTGGGCTGTAAATATTTAAATCAGCACTGATTTGAAATGGAAGAAACGGCACCACAATATTTCTCCCTGAGACCTGCTACTGCACGTAGTAATAGTTCCACAGAATGTGAAAAAATATTTTCTGAGGATAAGGGGACACTCTCACTTAGCACTTTATTTGAAACTATGGAGACTCTCTTGTTCAAAGAAACAAAAGCACAGTGGGACATTTGGACATTCCAATCATATCTTAAAGCACAAATGATTCCCAGAGGACTGAGAATCTTCAAATTTCCCACCTTTGATGTTGATACTACGGACACAGAATTTGTTGATAAATGGAATGCAGTGTTATCAGAATGTTCATGTCAATTAATGTTATTATTGATACAATATAGGACACAACATTTGAATGATGTTAAACATGAAATAGATGCACTTCAGATAGAGCTTAATAATAGAAGTGTTGACCCTGACTTTGCTAAATTTGATAAGATTTTACAAGAGTCTTTGGCCCGTGGTAAGCAAATTATAATGGAGAACAAACATACCAAGTTTGTACGTGACAAAACAGACTATCAGAAAAATTCAGTCTATATTTGGAACAAAAAGCAACGCTCCAACTATAGACGAAGCTTACCACAGAACCAAAACCGTAGGGGTAACCGTAGGCATCGAAGGGGTCACCGCAAACAAGTTAGCTTTTCTGATAGTGATACAGACAGATCTTCAGATGAATATAATTCAGGTGGAGATAATGAAATAGACATAGTAACTCAGACAAATACCATCTCTAACACACAGCAGGGCATTCTTAAGGCTCCTATAGGGCCCAATTGCTCTAATGTCTCTAATGCATCTAACACTCTCAATACTGTATCCACTAGTTTAACACCACAAACAGTGAGATCTAAAGATAAAAATTCTAACGCTAAATATACCCCTACTAATAGATCAAATGAACAAATGAGTGCACATGCTGTGAATGTAGGGACCCAAGACATGACATTACTAAATCAGGTTTTTCCCATGGACCCACCATTACAGGGCATAGGGGGGACAACACACAACAATCAAGAGAGGTACCCAGTACGGGGCAACCGCACGCAGACCAAATACAAATAAATAGTGTGGTTAACTTATCTTCAGTTACATTGACTAATGATCAAATAGATGTACTATCCCTAGGCCTAGGTTTTGCACCTACTACAAACTTCAACATCTTTCAGACACTAATAGATATTAATAAATTTGTGAGGAATATCACATTAAAGAAACACTTTGCAGATGCCCCACATGAAAACGCTAACCTTGAACCAGATAGGGTTCACACTGCACCCAACATAGGTATAAACACCTTTTCAGAAATTTGTGATCTCATATCCCTTCAAAAACTTGCCACAGAGGACAACAGTGTCCCTGGAACACTCAATAGGGCGTTATCATTCAAAAATAAATCTACCTTCTACCCGATACAAAATAGAGGGCCAATAATAGAGACATTTCATTCACGAGTAGAATCAGATTTGCAGAAATTAAAAGAAACCACAGATAGAACAACCAACAACTTAACCAATAGACAATCTGAAGCACTAAGGTCATTACAACAACAACCAGATTTGGTAATTCGTCCATCAGATAAGGGGGGCACTATTGTAGTCCTAGATAGGAAAGACTATATATCAGAGGCTCTTAGACAGCTAAGTAATCCTTCAGATTACTCGCTCCTACTAAGGAATCCAACTAATGAGTACAAGAAATTGTTGTTTGATATTTTGGATGATGGCGTTGAACACGGTTTTATAGATGAAAATACAGCTGACTATCTTTATGTCAAATATCCTAAGATCCCAGTGTTTCATATGTTCCCTAAGGTCCACAAATCTCTCACTAACGTAAAGGGTCGCCCAATAGTTAGTGGTATAGATTCTATATTTGAAAGATTGTCCCAGTGGCTTGATGCCATCCTACAGCCATTGGTCAACCAATTACCTACATATACTAGAGATTCAAAACACGTACTCAATCTTCTAACTGACATTAATTGGCAAAGCAATTACCACTGGCTTTCAGTAGATGTGGTCTCTTTATATTCAAGAATACCACACCACAGGGGCATAGAGGCAGTTAGATATTTTCTCACTACACATACTGAATATACATCTGATTTTCAAAAATATGTTCTAAGAATTTTAGAGTTTCTATTGACTCATAATTTCTTTACCTTTGAAGGGCAATACTATGTGCAAAAATGCGGTACGGCCATGGGGGCGAAATACGCCCCCTCCTATGCAAACCTATTTCTTGGCAAATGGGAGCTAGACAACATCTTTGACCATAGCAACCCATACAGATCATATATTTGTTTTTTTAAACGCTATATCGATGATCTCCTTTTTATTTGGTCAGGTTCACCTGCAGACATTATAAGTTTCATTGAGATGATTAATAATAACAATCTGAACTTAAGTTTCACCTACACTACAGATTCTACATGTATCAACTATTTAGACTTAAGCCTCACTGGGGAAAGCAGTGGTAAAATCACCTCTAAAGTATACCGTAAGCCTATTTCAGGCAACACACTTCTGCATGCCTCCAGTTGCCACCCTAAGAACACATCTTATGCTGTTGCTAAAGGCCAGTTTACCAGGCTTAAGAGGAATTGTAGCAACACCGCAGACTATGTACATGAGGCTGAGTGTCTAGAAAAGAGACTCAAAGATAGAAAATATGCCCGTAGACATATCAAACAAGCTAGACTAGCTGTTGATAAGCTGGATAGGGACCAACTTCTGGTAGACAAACCCAAAACCACACATAATGACTTTAAAGGTGTACACTTTGTGACAACTTTTAGCACACAGTATCCCCAGATCTGTAATATAGTTAGGAAACATTTTCCTCTACTGGCAGCTGACGATAAGCTGGTAGAAACTGTAAAACAAGGGGTTAGGTGCTCTTATAAAAAAAAGTCCTACATTGGCATCCATTCTGTCCCCAACAGAACTAAAACAGACATCACGACACAATAGTTCCTGGTTACAACACTCAGGTATGTTTAAATGTGGGCACAGAAAGTGCAAACCCTGTGACTTTGTCTGGGTTACAAAAGAATTTACCTCTACAATAACAGGTCAGACATACCCCATCAAATCCTGCCTTAATTGCCAAAGCACTGATGTCATATATGTCATCGTATGCACTATGTGCAGGGTCCAATATGTAGGGTTAACCTCTAGGGATATAAATTCCCGTATTAGAGAACACTTCTCAACTATCACTAAAGGTACATCCAGTACACCTCTGGTTCAACATTTTGCTACCAAACATAGTTGTAGCTTGAACTCTCTCAGATGGGTGGCAATTGAACAAGCCAAGGTGCCCAAGAGAGGAGGCAACCTTGAAACTATACTTGCGAAAAGAGAAGTGTATTGGATCTACACTTTGAGAACAAGGTTACCCTTAGGATTAAATTCGAGATACGATTTAATCAACTTTTGGGAATAGCATTGGTGTCTCTCCTGATACTATACTTGCCACATATACCTTTATTCAGCTGTAAATGACATGTGACACGTTTCATTTATTAGGATAACATGTTGAATATAAGTATAATACATACAGTGAACTTATTTACATATCTCATATTTCACCATCTTTTTACATACTCAACCTATACATTTAGCTTAGTGCTTTTTGTATTTGGTATTTTGAACTTCCATTTCTGTGTTTGCTTTCTTTTTATTTTTATTTTTCCCTTATCTTCCATTTCTCTTATACTATATTTAATATATGGGATCTACACATTTCTACATTTCTGTGGTTCTATACAGATTATAGCAGAGATATGTTACACACATGAGCATAAATGCTAGAATATTTATTCAGCAATAACACAGGGCAGATTAAAGTTCCTCTCTCCCTGAAAGTGCTCATCTGTTTGTAACATTTCTGTGGTACAATAATATTTCCCCAATAGGGAATATTAAAAAAGTTATAAATATACAAATTAAATTGAATTCATTTGATAGAATATCACCTACATTACTTTGTTATATATAGCTTATAGGTATTAAATTTAGTAGTGGTCTTTATAAATTTTAGAACTAATGTTTTTATGTATAGAATATTCATTACATAATTTGTTTTATATGTTTGCTTACCAGACCACTCTATTTTGAGTACTATAATCTTTCACTAATATAATAATTCCCTAATGTGTACCAAATAGCAAGTGTACTACTGTTGTTAGGTCCAGGGAACAAAGAGTTAATAATTCTTCAAATTTGTGGAGTGTGGGCGTGCTTTGTATATACCTTTTGTCCAATTGTATTGTATCACTGATTTTTTAAGAATGCATTCACCTGCATGACACCTATGGCTATGATTACGGCTGCGTGCCGAAACATGTAAGCTTTGGTGTCACGCTCACACACACCTATTTTGTATGCTGTCTTCTAGCCTATTTGGCGTTTTAACTGAGCCCAATAAAAGTTGGATTTTATTTTGAACAAAAGCTGGATCCTGCCCTTCTTTGTGACTTTTTCACTGCTAAACTGTCATACAAGAAAAAGCTAACTGGCCAAAAACAAAGCTGTGGGCGGAGCTTGGCAGCCATTTTTCGACTGCTGGCAAACAGGATGCTTGACTAGTATGTAACAATAAGTAATAAAGAATAAGTATTGGGTCTAAACGGTCTCTTTAAGTTAATCTATTAAATACCTTTTATAAACCTTCCTTTGTGAATTTTGGCACCAGTCCTGCAGCAGGGTCACTCTGATGCTAAGGGCACAAATAGCATTACTCTTCGTGCAGGTCAAAGAATCTGTAGCCAGATCCAGCACTGGATATACACAGCACAACCGGGCTGTCAGCTGCATTAAACTTCTTCCTCTTAGAGCAAGCCATTGCTCCAGATATGCTCACAGTCCTCTTTTTAGTGTGACCCCGGACTTTTGCAACGCATGATCTACAACATAGCCACACTCAGATAAAACTCTAGGGGCCTTATTCATAATCTAGTCATTCATGAATTTGTTAACACTATTTAGCATAGAATTTGGTCTGTGTTCATGATGAACGGTAGATGGCATTCTGATCCCGTTATGGACACTTTGAATACCTAGTCATGCCTTTTGGTTTGTGCAATGCCCCAGCTACCTTTTAGCACTTTCTGGATGACGTACTTCGAGATCTACTAGATAACATTATAATAATCTACCTCAATGACATCTTGATCTTCTCACCCTCACAATATTTAGATCATGTGCATACTGTACTAAAATGCCTACTAGAATTTGGCATATCTGGTGCAATTGAAGGGGTATGTCCAAGCTTCATCTAAAGTAAGGACCTTCCAAAAGGAGGCATGCTGGTTGGCCTGCCTTAGTTCATGTCTTGGTGGGGGCTCTGTCAAAAGAGCCGGGGGAAGTCCCTTACCTGTGGACACTGAACTCAAATTTTTCTTTTGTGATTCAGATAGAGCATGCAATTTTAAGCAACTTACTAATTTACTCCTATTATCAAATTATCTTCATTCTCTTGGTATCTTTATTTGAAAAGCAAGAATGTAAGTTTAGATGCCGGCCCATTTTTGGTGAACAGCCTGGGTTGTTCTTGCTGATTGGTGGATAAATTCACCCACCAATACACAAGTGCTGTCCAGTTTCCTGAACCAAAAAATAAATCTGTCTCCTTAGCTTAGATGCCTTCTTTTTCAAATAAAGATAGCAAGAGAGCAAAGAAAATGTGATAATAGGAGTAAATAAGAAAGTTGCTTGAAAATGCATGCTCTATCTCAATCACAAAGCATAAGTATTCAATATTTAGCATCAAGTAACAGACACTGATTCCAAGGGCTGGCATTCCTTAGAACAAATGAAAGTTTTGTAATTTTTCCTCAGAAAAGGCAAATACCTACCAAATAACACACAGTTATTTTGTATAAATTATGCTTGGAAAAAGAATGTGAGACAGTGACATAAGTTAAAGGAAAACAGAATTTATGCTTACCTGATAAATTACTTTCTCCAACGGTGTGTCCGGTCCACGGCGTCATCCATTACTTGGGATATTCTCCTCCCCTACAGGGAAAGGCAAGGAGAGCACACAGCAAGAGCTGTCCATATAGCTCCCCCTCTGGCTCCGCCCCCCAGTCATTCGACCGACGGTTAGGAGAAAAAGGAGAAAACTATAGGGTGCTGTGGTGACTGTAGTGTATAAAGAAAAAGAAAAATTTTTCAAACCTGATTAAAAATCCAGGGCACACCGTTGGAGAAAGTAATTTATCAGGTAAGCATAAATTCTGTTTTCTCCAACATTGGTGTGTCCGGTCCACGGCGTCATCCATTACTTGTGGGAACCAATACCAAAGCTTTAGGACACGGATGAAGGGAGGGAGCAAATCAGGTTACCTAAACAGAAGGCACCACGGCTTGCAAAACCTTTCTCCCAAAAACAGCCTCAGAAGAAGCAAAAATATCAAATTTGTAAAATTTGGCAAAAGTGTGCAGAGAAGACCAAGTCGCTGCCTTACATATCTGATTAACAGAAGCCTCGTTCTTGAAGGCCCATGTGGAAGCCACAGCCCTATTGGAGTGAGCTGTGATTCGTTCAGGAGGCTGCCGTCCGGCAGTCTCATAAGCCAATCGGATAATGCTTTTCAGCCAGAAAGAAAGAGAGGTAGCAATAGCTTTTTGTCCTCTCCTCTTACCAGAGTAAATGACAAACAAGGATGATGTTTGTCTAAAATTCTTTGTTGCTTCTAAATAGAACTTTAAAGCACGGACTACATCTAAATTGTGTAACAAACGTTCCTTCTTTGAAACTGGATTCGGGCACAGAGAAGGAACAACTATTTCCTGGTTAATATTCTTGTTGGAAACAACTTTTGGAAGAAAACGAGGCTTGGTACGCAAAATAACCTTATCTGAATGGAACACCAGATAGGGTGGATCACACTGCAAAGCAGATAATTCAGAAACTCTTCTAGCAGAAGAAATAGCAACCAAAAACAGAACTTTCCAAGATAGCAACTTGATATCTATGGAATGTAAGGGTTCAAACGGAACCCCCTGAAGAACTGAAATAACTAAATTTAGACTCCAAGGAGGAGTCAAGGGTCTGTAAACAGGTTTGATTCTGACGAAAGCCTGTACAAAAGCTTGTACCTCTGGCACAGCTGCCAGTCGTTTGTATAACAAGACAGATAAAGCAGAAATCTGTCCTTTTAGAGAACTCGCTGATGATCCCTTATCCAAACCTTCTTGGAGAAAGGAGAGGATCTTAGGAATTTTAATCTTCCTCCAGGAGAATCCCTTGGATTCATACCAACAGATATATCTTTTCCATATTTTATGGTAAATCTTTCTAGACACAGGTTTTCTGGCTTGGACCAGAGTATCTATCACTGAATCTGAAAACCCACGCTTGGATAAAATCAAACGTTCAATTTCCAAGCAGTCAGCTGCAGAGAAATTAGATTTGGATGTTCGAATGGACCTTGTACTAGAAGATCCTGTCTCAAAGGTAGCTTCCATGGTGGAGCCGATGACATATTCACCAGGTCTGTATACCAAGTCCTGCGCGGCCACGCAGGAGCTATCAGAATCACCGAGGCCTTCTCCTGTTTGATCCTGGCTACAAGCCTGGGAAGGAGAGGGAACGGTGGAAACGCATAAGCTAGGTTGAACGACCAAGGCGCCACTAATGCATCCACTAGAGTGGCCTTGGGATCCCTGGATCTGGACCCGTAGCAAGGAACCTTGAAGTTCTGACGAGACGCCATCAGATCCATGTCTGGAATGCCCCATAATTGAGTCAACTGGGCAAACAGCTCCGGGTGGAGTTCCCACTCCCCCAGATAGAAAATCTGACGACTCAGATAATCCGCCTCCCAGTTGTCTACTCCTGGGATGTGGATTGCAGATAGGTGGCAGGAGTGATCCTCCGCCCATTTGATGATCTCGGATACCTCTCTCATCGCCAAGGAACTCCTTGTTCCTCCCTGATGGTTGATGTAAGCTACAGTCGTCATGTTATCTGACTGGAATCTTATGTATCCGGCCTTCGCTAGATGAGGCCAAGCCCGGAGAGCATTAAATATCGCTCTCAGTTCTAGGATGTTGATCGGGAGAAGAGACTCTTCCCGAGACCATAAACCCTGAGTTTTCAGGGAATCCCAGACCGCGCCCCAGCCTGATAGACTGGCTTCGGTCGTGACAATGACCCACTTTGGTCTGTAGAAACTCATTCCCTGAGACAGGTGATCCTGTCTACTGGAGCATGCACAGTTGTAATGGTCTTAAATGAATTCGAGCAAAAGGAACTATGTCCATTGCTACAACCATCAACCCTACTACTTCCATGCACTGAGCTATGGAAGACTGCAAAATAGAGAGAAGAACTTGACAAGCGTTTAGAAGCTTTGACTTTCTGACTTCTGTCAGGAAGATCTTCATTTCAAAAGAATCTATTATTGTTCCCAAAAAGGGAACTCTTGTCGACAGAGACAGGGAACTCTTTTCTACGTTCACCTTCCATCCGTGAGATCTGAGAAAGGCTAGAACAATGTCTGTATGAGCCTTTGCCTTGGAAAGAGACGACGCTTGCATTAGAATGTCGTCCAGATAAGGTGCCACTGCAATGCCCCTTGGTCCTAGAACAGCTAGAAGGGACCCGAGCACCTTTGTGAAAATTCTGGGAGCAGTGGCTAGTCCGAATGGGACAGCCACGAACTGATAATTTTTGTCCAGAAAGGCAAACCTTAGGAACTGATGATCTTTGTGGATAGGAATATGTAGATACGCATCCTTTAAATCCACGGTAGTCATATATTGACCCTCCTGGATTGTAGGTAAAATTGTTCGAATGGTTTCCATTTTGAACGATGGAACTCTGAGAAATTTGTTTAGAATTTTTAAATCCAGAATTGGTCTGAAAGTTCCCTCTTTTTTGGGAACTACAAACAGATTTGAGTAAAAACCCCTGAACTTGTTCCACAGTTGGAACTGGGTGTATCACTCCCATCTTTAACAGGTCTTCTACACAATGTAAGAATGTCTGTCTACTTATTTGGTTTGAAGATAAGTGAGAAATGTGGAACCTTCCCCTTGGGGGTAGTTCCTTGAATTCTAGAAGATAACCCTGAGAGACTATTTCTAGTGTCCAGGGATCCTGAACATCTCTTGCCCAGGCCTGAGCAAAGAGAGAGAGTCTGCCCCCTACTAGATCCGGTCCCGGATCGTGGGGCTACCCCTTCATGCTGTCTTGGTAGCAGCAGCAGGCTTCTTGGCCTGTTTGCCCTTATTCCAGACTTGCATTGGTTTCCAAGCTGGTTTAGTCTGGGAAGCGTTACCTTCTTGTCTAGAGGCTGCCGAGTTAGAAGCCGGTCCTTTCCTGAAATTGCGAAAGGAATGAAAATTGGACTTATTCTTAGCCTTGAAAGGCCTATCCTGTGGGAGGGCATGGCCCTTTCCCCCAGTGATGTCTGAAATAATTTCTTTCAATTCTGGCCCAAAAAGGGTCTTACCTTTGAAAGGGATATTAAGCAATTTTGCCTTGGAAGATACATCCGCCGACCAAGACTTTAGCCAGAGCGCTCTGCGCGCCACAATTGCAAACCCTGAATTTTTCGCCGCTAATCTCGCTAACTGCAAAGCGGCGTCTAAAATAAAGGAATTAGCTAACTTAAGTGCGTGAATTCTGTCCATGACTTCCTCATACGGAGTCTCCCTACTGAGCGACTTTTCCAGTTCCTCGAACCAGAACCACGCCGCTGTAGTGACAGGAATAATGCACGAAATAGGTTGAAGGAGATAACCTTACTGGACAAAAATCTTTTTAAGCAAACCCTCCAATTTTTTATCCATAGGATCTTTGAAAGCACAATTGTCCTCAATGGGAATGGTCGTGCGTTTGGCTAGTGTAGAAACCGCCCCCTCGACCTTAGGGACTGTTTGCCATATGTCCTTCCTGGGGTCGACCATAGGGAACAATTTCTTAAATATAGGAGGAGGGACAAAAGGTATGCCTGGCTTCTCCCACTCCTTATTCACTATGTCCGCCACCCGTTTAGGTATCGGAAAGGCATCAGGGTGCACCGGGACCTCTAGGAACTTGTTGTTCAGAGCGGCAAGGAGGAGAATGACTGGGGGGCGGAGCCAGAGGGGGAGCTATATGGACAGCTCTTGCTGTGTGCTCTCCTTGCCTTTCCCTGTAGGGGAGGAGAATATCCCACAAGTAATGGATGATGCCGTGGACCGGACACACCAATGTTGGAGAAATATAATATTTTGTAGATTTGATATGATGCATCTTGCTTGGTAGGTAGATAGATAGCATTCACCAAATTGCATGTCGAACAACATATTCAATATGGGTTTATACCTGTAGACTGTAAGCTCTCCGGAGCAAAGCCCTCTTCCTCCTGCACTAGATTTATTTAGCCTGTTATATTTTTGTATCTTATCACAAGACCTTGTCATTGAACTGTATACTGAGATAGAGAGAAAATGTGTAGGCGCTAGGGATCCCTAAAAGCCAAATATAAAAGGGGCCCTTAATAAGATACCCCTGGTGAAGCAAGTTAGAAGAAAGAGGATATATACTGGCGCTGAGGAGCTAGGGTATTAGGTCTATGAATAGATATGTATCTCAAGTGTCTGGTATATAATGGCACAGATTTAGCAAATATATCTAGGTTACACTAAAGACTAGCTCGAAATAAGCAGATTCCAATAGTGTCTGGCTAAATTAAATGCCTATCTGACCGTACGTAGTTTCTAGGATAATAAAATGAGGGACTAATGTCACTCTCTAAATAATGCAGTTGTGTGGGAATCAGATTGTATTTTTTGAGAAATAAATAATCTACGCCTAGATTTAGAGTTTTGCGTTAGCCGTCAAAACCAGCGTTAGGGGCTACTAACGCTGGTTTTGGGCTACCGCTGGTATTTAGAGTCGTGTAGGTAAGGGTCTAACGCTCACTTTCCAGCCGCGGCTTTTCCATACCGCAGATCCCCCTATGCCATTTGCGTATCCTATCTTTTCAATGGGATCTTTCTAACGCCGGTATTTAGAGTCTTGGCTGGAGTGAGAGTTAGAATTCTAACGACAAAACTCCAGCCGCAGAGAAAAGCCAGGAGTTAAGAGCTTTTTGGGCTAACGCTGGTTCATAAAGCTCTTAACTACTGTGCTCTAAAGTACACTAACACCCATAAACTACCTATGCACCCCTAAACCGAGGTCCCCCCACATCGCCGCCACTCTAATAAAATTTTTTAACCCCTAATCTGCCGACCGCACACCGCCGCAACCTACGTTATCCCTATGTACCCCTAATCTGCTGCCCCTATAACAGCCGACACCTATATTATATTTATTAACCCCTAATCTGCCCCCCCCCCAACGTCGCCGCCACCTACCTACAATTATTAACCCCTAATCTGCCGACCGGACCTCACCGCCACTATAATAAAGTTATTAGCCCCTAATCCGCCTCACTCCCGCCTCAAAAACCCTATAATAAATAGTATTAACCCCTAATCTGCCCTCCCTAACATCGCCGACACCTAACTTCAATTATTAACCCCTAATCTGCCGACCGGACCTCGCCGTTACTCTAATAAATGGATTAACCCCTAAAGCTAAGTGTAACCCTAACACTAACACCCCCCTAAATTAAATATAATTTTTATCTAACAAAATAAATTATTTATTATTAAATAAATTATTCCTATTTAAAGCTAAATACTTACCTGTAAAATAAACCCTAATATAGCTACAATATAACGAATAATTATATTGTAGCTATTTTAGGATTAATATTTATTTTACAGGCAACTTTGTATTTATTTTAACTAGGTACAATAGCTATTAAATAGTTAATAACTATTTAATAGCTACCTAGTTAAAATAACTACAAAATTACCTGTAAAATAAATCCTAACCTAACCTAAGATCAGCCAATCGGATTGAACTTGAATCTGATTGGCTGATTAATTTATTTAATAAGAGTTAATTTATTTTGTTAGATAAAAATTATATTTAACTTAGGGGGGTGTTAATGTTAGGGTTAGACTTAGCTTTAGGGGTTAATCCATTTATTAGAGTAGCGGCGAGGTCCGGTCAGCAGATTAGGGGTTAATAATTTAAGTTAGGTGTCGGCGATGTTAGGGAGGGCAGATTAGGGGTTAATACTATTTATTATAGGGTTTTTGAGGCGGGAGTGAGGCGGATTAGGGGTTAATAACTTTATTATAGTAGCGGTGAGGTCCGGTCGGCAGATTAGGGGTTAATAATTGTAGGTAGGTGGTGGCGGCGGCGGCGACGTTGGGGGCGGCAGATTAGGGGTTAATAAATATAATACAGGGGTCGGCGGTGTTAGGGGCAGCAGATTAGGGGTACATAGGGATAACGTAGGTTGCGGCGGTGTACGGAGCGGCAGATTAGGGGTTAAAAATAATATGCAGGGGTCAGCGATAGCGGGGGCGGCAGATTAGGGGTTAATAAGTGTAAGGTTAGGGGTGTTTAGACTCGGGGTACATGTTAGGGTGTTAGGTGCAGACTTAGGAAGTGTTTCCCCATAGGAAAGAATGGGGCTGCGTTAGGAGCTGAACGCTGCTTTTTTGCAGGTGTTAGGTTTTTTTTCAGCTCAAACTGCCCCATTGTTTCCTATGGGGGAATCGTGCGCGAGCACGTTTTTGAAGCTGGCCGCGTCCGTAAGCACCGCTGGTATTGAGAGTTGCAGTGGCGGTAAATATGCCTGTACGCTCCCTTTTTGGAGCCTAACGCAGCCATTCTGTGAACTCTAAATACCAGCGGTATTTAAAAGGAGCGGGGGGAAAAAAGCACGCGTAGCTAACGCACCCCTTCCAACGCAAAACTCTAAATCTAGCCGTATGTTTATTTTAAGTAGCATAAAAAACAGTGCAAAAGCAGAACAACTATACAATATAAGATAAATAATAAAATCTGGACGTCCAGTCTTGAACAATGTATATTAACAATTGGTAACTTTATATAAAATTAATATAAATAAAATTAATGCAATTACAATGGATACAATAAAAGCGGTTTATGCAATGAGAGTTCATAGGCTGGGAAACGTCTATGTGCTGTGGAGTGTCACAGCAATATAAAAGTTAAAAAAGTACCTTGAAAGTCCTCAAAACTCTACGTTTAGAGTGAGGTATCTGAGCAAAAAAAAGGGACTTTGCTTTGTATTAATGGATCCGCTCTCATTAATATTTTAAACTTGATGATGATCGTCAAAGGCAGGTGAGTCCTGGATTTCCAAATGTGCGATCCGTTTGAGGAAGCTGATACCAAGCGGGTGTATTTCGCTGTAAGCCTTTCTCCTTTCTGTGTCTCCTTACCCGACCGGCAGGCTGTTGTGTTAGTTTTCGGTCTTCCGTAAACACTTCCGGTTTGGTGACGTCACTGAAGTTCCGTTATTCAGTAATTTTGTATCGCTGAACAGGTGGTTCCTGCTGTTTGAGGTTTTTCTACTGTATTAAACAGTCCCCTTCAGGCAATCAGGATGTGCTGGTGGTGTAGTCTTTAGTCTTCCGAATCTGTGTAGAAGAAAGGACAATGGGTCCAGTATACCACTGTGTGGCTAGGTGATTGTAGATTTCACAGGATAAAAAAGGTTAACTCGTTCAACATGTTTCACCCCACGCTTGGGGCTTTTTCACTGCACTGTATACCCCTATCTCTGTACCCAGTGCTACAGAATTCTGTGGCTCTATACAAATAAATGATAATAATAATGGGCAAAATTAAAATTTTGCTGAAAAATTGGCCTTTGTGTGCGGAATGGCAGGTCTCCTGTATTACAAGTCGCAGGAATACGGCTATACCTCTAGCATTTTAGCCTATACCGCAACTCTACATTCCGCTCTCAAAAAATGGCTTTTGAGTGTGGAATTTTCATGTCTCTCCTATTACAAGTTGTTCGGTCAGGCTACGCTAGCGTTATAGCTTATACCGCAGCAATGCATTACGCAATCAAAGACCAGTAGTTATGGATTTTGCGAAACAAAAATGTTTCACAAAACTCATAACAAAAATGTTACAAAGTACACTAACACCCTTAAACTACACTATTAACCCCTAAACCGCCATCCCCCACATTGCAAATACGATATTAAACCTATTAACCCCTAAACCGCTGACCCCCACATCCCAACACACTAAATTAAACTATTAACCCCTAAACTTAACACCCCCTAACTAAACACTGAATAAACCTATTGACTCCTAAACCACCAGCCCCCCACATCCCAACACACTAAATTAAACTATTAACCCCTAAACTTAACACCCCCTAACTTTAAATTAAAGTTACAATATAACTACCTATAAATAAAAATTAAAAAAACTTACCTGTGAAATTAAAACAAAACTAAGCTAAAATATAAATTAACCTTACATTACTATTTTAAAAAAACTAAAATAAACAAACAAAAAAAAACAAATTTACAAAATAAAAAATCCTAACACCACAAATTTTTTTGAAAAAACCTAACATTACAAAAGAATACAAACACTAAAATTACAAAACAAAAAACTAAGATTACAAAAAATAATAAACGAAATTATCCAAAATAATAAAAATTAAACCTAATCTAATACCCCTATGTCACGAATACCCAATGATTGAGATGCTAAGGGGTTAATTTTCTGTAGTTTTGTGCTAAAAACATTTAGTTTTCCAGAAGAAATGTGTCCTGTGTTTATGTTTGTGTTCCCTTTGATGTGCAAGGACCCTCATAAATACTTTGTAGTATACACAGAAGAGAGCTTTATGGCTCAAACTGTCAGCAGAGGGCATGATAGAATGCAGAGCCTTAATCCAGGAACTACACTGGGGTCAGTGATAGGACAGCCAGCTCTGTAAATAGGTGCTTTTATCAGAAATAATGTTTCAGGAATATAAAGAATGCAAAATATATAGTGTTGGGTATCAAAATACTCCTCATAATATCCCTAAGAGATTTCCTTTTTGTATATATGCAATAGATTTACCAAGCAGAAATTATGTGTTATATAATTTTAGGCAAAGACTTAGAGTTTATTGACTGTCATAAAAAATAGGGGGCTTCCCAGCCCCTGCAAAGAGCGAGGGTCAAGCAATCTGATATCATGGAAAGCGGTATAAAGTTTTGTGTTTTAACATGTAAAGTTGTTCTTACATGGGAGGCTGTATACCAACAGAGTGAAAGACCATCTTTTCCTGACAATCTCCCTGGCACAGATACCAAGACTAGTAAAGTATAAGGGTTCTGCTTTTTTTCTCTTTTTTATTTTAAATTACTGTTTGCTTGTGTAATTCTATTTGTTAATATCTTTTTATTATTAATGCATAATAAACATTCATTTATTAAGCTTTGGCCTTTGTCTAATATTTGAACAACGTTACTGAAAGAGACTGGTAGTATTAAGACTGGTAGTATTAGTGCTGTGATTTTATGTTATTTTTTGCTAAATTGTAATCTGGGATTTAATTTGTAATTTTCTGGGTTTTCCTTAAGATTTCTTATATAGTATAATCGTAAGTAGTGGCAGTTAGATATTGTTTTAGTTTCATGTGGGTGGCATAAAAGGGGAGTGTTGTTAACCCTTGCACCCACTGGCTTGCCTGGAGTGGCTATACTGCGACAGAGTAGTGACAGTAGAAGGGGTCTGATAACTCTTTCTGTGCCAAACAAATGACTGGCACAGGGATGGTTAACCTTGGTCGTCACACCCTATAAAAACAAAAAGTCACCCCAAAATAAAAACACCCCCTAATCTAACAATAAACTACCAATAGCCCTAAAAAGGGCCTTTTGAATGGCATTGCTTTGAAGCAATGCAATCAGCTCTTTTACATTAAAAAAATTACAAAGTACCTCCTAACAGTAAAACCCTCCACTCAACCAACCCCCCAAAATAAAAAAAACCTAAGTCAAAAAAACCAAAGCTACTTATTGCCCCTAAAGGTGCATTTGTATGGGCATTGCCCTTAATAGGGCAATCAGCTCTTTTGTTGCCCATAAAAAAATCCTAATCTAAAAAAAACAAAAAAAAACACTCCCCCCCAAAAAAACTAACACTAACTCCAAAAAATGTACTCAGTTCCTTAAGTCCGGACTTCCATCTTCATCCAGTGCGGGGACATCTTCTATCTTCATCCCGATGGCACGGAGCTGTGGTGGCGCAAAGCTGAGCAGGACCAGCAGCAACGACATCCAGCGTGGAGGCTCCTCTTTATGCGATCTCCGCCACACACTGAAGATTGAATGCAAGGTATCCCTTTTATATTTGGGGAACCTTGTATTCCTATTGGCTGTTCCCAAGGGGTTCGTTGGGTAGGGGGTTTTACTGTTAGGGGGTACTTTGTAATTATTTTATGTAAAAGAGCTGATTGCTTCAGGGCAATGCCCTACAAAAGTACCTTTTAAGGGCTATTGGTAGTTTATTGTTAGATTAGGGGTGTTTTTATTTTGGGGTGGCTTTTTTGTTTTTATAGGGGTATTAGATTAAGTTTCATTTTTATTATTTTGGATAATTTAGTTATTTTTATTTGTTTTCCTAATTTTAGTGTTTGTTTTTTGAAATGTTAGGATTTTTTTATTTTGTAACTTAGGTTTTTTATTTTTCGTTTATTTTATTTTTAAAAATAGTTATATTAGGTTTATTTATAGTTTAAGCTTAGTTATTTTTATTTTCACAGGTAAGCTTTTTTTTATTTAAAGGTAATTATATTGTAAGTTTAATTTCAAGTTAGGTGGTGTTAGGTTATTTTATTTCGTAGTGTTAGGATTTTTTAATTTTGTAACTTAGGTTTTTTATTTTTCGTTTATTTTATTTCTAAAAATAGTTATATTAGGTTTATTTATAGTTTAAGCTTAGTTATTTTTATTTTCACAGGTAAGCTTTTTTTTATTTAAAGGTAATTATATTGTAAGTTTAATTTCAAGTTAGGTGGTGTTAGGTTTAGGAGTTAATAGTTTAATTTAGTGTGTTGCGATGTGGGGGGCCAGCTGTTTAGGGGTTAATAGGTTTAGTTTAGTATTTGTGATATGGGGGCGGTGGTTTAGGGGTTAATAGTTTAATTTAGTGTGTAGTGATGTGGGGGCGGCAGTTTAGGGGTTAATAGGTTTATTTAGGTGTTAGCGATGTGGGTGTGCGGAGGTTTAGGGGTTAATACATTTATTTATTTAGTGTCGGCGATAGTAACTTGTAATGGCAGTGCTTTGGAATGTGCAATATCGCTAAATTTTTAGTGTTAATTACACACCGGGTTTATCGCACAACTTGTAAACTCTGTGAATAATTGTAAATTGAAAATAGCAGGCCATAAATCCACATATGGTTAACAAAATTAGCAAAGATGTTCATTTTCTCTCTTTCCATTTCAAAACACAGTCTACCGAAAAATATAGGACCCCGTAAGAATATTTAGGAGCCAGTGAGTGGTATTTGTATATAGAAATATAGAGAATAACCCAAAAAGTTAGGAGCCAGGGGTAAAAGTCTAGGAGCCAGTGGCTACCTGGCTCCTGGGTTTGTCGAGCCATGGAGAAGTTATATCTAACTTTACATATTTCACTAATATCAGTGAATTATATCTTAAGGAGACATGAAACCATTTTTTTCCTTTCATGATTCAGATGCAGCGTACTACTTTAAAATTAACTTCTATTATCAAATGTGCTTCATTCTCTTGGTATCCTTTGTTGAAGGAGCAGCAATGCACTACTAGGAGCTAGCTGAGCTCATTAATTGAATTAAATTATAAGAGACATATGTGCAGCCACCAATCAGGATCTAGCTCCCTGTAGTGCATTTCTGCCCCTGAGCCTATCTAAGCATGCTTTTCAACAAAGAATACAAAAAGAACAAAGCAAATTAGATCATAGAAGTGGAAAGTTCTTTCAAATTGTATTCTTTATCCGAATAACGAGGGCTCAATTTTGACTTTATTCTCCCTTTAAAGAAACCGTAAACGCTGGAAATACTTTTAAATAATGTAAGTGTGTACTATGTTTAGAAATATGAAACATTATGATAGCCATACCTTTTAAAAATTATATCAAATTATCCTTTCATGCAGCCAAGAGCTATCTGAGTATTCATTTATATTTCTCCTCTTAAGTGCTGCTGTTTTTTTAAAAAAAACATGTCACATGCTCGCTGTCTAATCAAAGCCCACCCAGTCGCACTGTTCAACTTAATGATGCTTTACCCAACGCGGGATCACTCTTTATGATGTTGAACGCCACAATTAGGCACATTTTTTTTTATGGCTGCCCCAAAGATGAGGGATATAAATTAATGCTCAGAAAGCTTTTGGCTGCAAAAAATATAATTTTAAATTGTTTTTAAATGGATATCATTATGATACATAATTTTGCACATAGTACACACTTATGTAAAAGTATATCTAATGTTTACTGTTCCTTTAAGTAATTTTCTTAAATGCATTCATAAAACAGAAGTTAAAGACAGTCTAGTCAAAACATAAACTTTCATGATGCAGATAGGTCATGTAATTTTTAACAACTTTCCAATTTATTTTTATCATCAAATTTGGTTTGTTCTCTTGGTATTCTTCGTTGAAAGCTAAACCTAGGTAGGCTCATATGCTAATTTCTAAGCCCTTGAAGGCCGCCTCTTATATGAATGCATTTGACAGTTTTTCACACTTAGAGGGTGTTAGTTCACGTGTGCCATATGGATAACATGCTCACGCCCGTGGCGTTATTTATGAGAGGGCACTGATTGGCTAAAATGCAAGTCTATCAAAAGAACTGAAATAAGGGGGCAGCCTACAGAGGCTTAGATACAAGGTAATCACAGAGGTAAAAAGTGTATTTATATAACTGTTTTGGTTGTGCAAAACTGGGGAATAAACCCTTTAACAGGTTTTGCACAGAAAGTAATAGTGTATGTACTAATCTTATTTATATTCTGCTGTATTTTATTATAGAATTATGCTGCTTTAAAATATCTTTTTAAATAATGAAATTATAAGTTAAAACATTCACTATCTCATTATTAAAATTAGCATTTTCATTTAAATTAGACAGAGCTCACATAATGGAGTCTTTTGCCCTGATGAAGATTGTACTTAATACATGTTAATTCAACGCAATTATCACCACAATAGGAGATTGTTAGAGAAAAAGCTAACCAGGAGCTAAAGTATAAGACTACATCATTATATTGAATGGTTCTACAAATACACATTTGCAAGTCTGTTCTTAAAATACAGGAAATGCTTCTGATGGCGATTTAAGTTCTGTCTTTAGGAAATGAGAATGGTACTGTTATCTTAAAGGGACAGTCAACACCCGGCAGAACTTAATGCCATCATTTAGATACTCAGAATAAGAGGCGCCTGCACCTCCTCCCATGTTAAATACATCGTCCACAGCACATACGTTTTTCAGCTGTAGACATGGCCGCCAAACTCCTCTCCCTCTTCCTTAGTCCCCCTTCTGTATAGAACTCAATGCTCGTTCGTGTTCTTGCTAATGCGTATTAGACATTCCTGTCCGCACGCAAGCAGAAATTTGAACTCCTGCTGGGAATCGTCGTGACCGTGGGTAAAGAACCCGACTGAGGATTCTATTCTGATTGGCTGCTTATTTTAAAAAAAGAAACGTATTACGTTACGTCGGGTGGAGCTTGGGAGGTGGTTCAGGCGCATCTTATTCTGAGTATCTAAATGATGGTATTAAGTTCTTACGGGTGTTGACTGTCCCTTTAAGTGATAGACTTTATTTATATGAACTAAATAAAATAGTAAATTAAAAAGGGTTAAACAGACCAGAATTATTTTATTGTATAGTTTAAGAATTTTAATTATTTGAGGATGTATTACGATGTAATGAATAGTTCAACAAGTTACAGTTCTCAGAGACACCTGCAAAGGGACATAAAACTAAAATAATATCATGCAAATACAGCAATTAATTGTGTTTTGCATGGAAAAAAAAAAGATACCTAAAGCTATTTTATGGAACACTGAACTCAGTGAAATGCAAATTTATAGCTATACTATACTATATAACTGATAGTAAAGGATCAGCTGCATATAGCCCGATGAGGACAAATCAGACAGGTGAACATAACAATGTCTAAACATCAATGAAAACAAAAGGCATCCTGGCCAATTCTCCCCTGGATAAAGGATTTTCCTAAGGGTTACTTGTATATATGCAACACTGTAGCAGTGCTGCAACAGAGAACTAAAGCCATATCATGTATCGCTCTGTTGCACAAAGGCAAAATAAATAGACATTATTTAAGTATTTTAGGGACTGAATAATCAGGATTTCATAAAAGACACGTCAAAAAGGTATGACCATGTTAGTTCATTCCACTGCTTCATGAAGAACCTGAAAAAGGCATCATCGGGGGAAAGGTGTAAGCGCCCCTCAGAGGCCAACAAAAAAAAGGAGTTTGCAACCAAACTGAAAGGGTCTGGTAGCCAACCGTAATACTTCTCCACATGAAAGTTGTTCAGAGAAAATCAATCCACCAATTGGTTTGATAATCCAAGAATATATACCTCCTTACAGGCGATATCCCTGCTGAGGCAAAACTGGTACAGGTCCAAAGTCAGATTCGCCAGAAGCTTCGACCTGGTGCCTACCACTTTGTTGATATAATAGACAGAGGTTAAAATTCTCCATCCATAAAAGAATAGAAGAATTAGAGCTTGGTAAAACACCAATTAACTAAGCTGAGCCCAAATGGAAGACATGATGTGCAAAAGCTCTCCTTTCCACAAAAACTGTAGAAAAGACGGAAGCTGTCAGATAGGTGTCCTTCGGATTGAGACGAACAAACGAGACCAAAGGAAGATTAAGATCCCTCAGAAGATATATGGGGGCCGACTTGAAATGTGAGCTGACATCGATAAATGCGAAAAGCATACGCTGTCGGCATTTATCATTGCACAAGCAGTTCTAGTGAACTGCTTGTGCAGTGCCATCCCTGCAGATTTGCGGCCGCTAGCAGGGGGTGTCAATCAACCCCATCGTATGCAACCGGACGCATTAATGTCCACCACCTCAGAGCTGGCAGACAAGTAAAGGAGCAGCGGTTATAAGACCGCTGCTTCTTAACTCCTGTTTCTACATTCAGGGCCCTTGTTAAATTGGCCCCATAGCCTTCTTCTTGAAGTAGCGGTATCTGACTAAATAATTGAGACTGTTAAGACTGATAACCAGACAAAAGTTTCCAGTCATTTTGTGCACCAAAAACATAATGCTTACAAAACTGTGAACAGAAGCCCACTCTACGGTTCCCTTGAGGATTAACATCTCTATCTCCTTATCTACAAGAGACATTTTTTAAATTGTAAGGTATAGAGTTGGGCACCCGACAAAACTCTTAAAGAGACAGTCTAGTCAAAATTAAACTTTCATGATTCAGATAGGATATGTAATATTAAACAACTTTCCAATTGACTTATTACATTTGCTTTGTTCCCTTGGTGGTATTTTTGAAAAGCTAAACCTAGAATGGCTCAAACTGATTTCTAAACCGTTGAAAACCGCCTCTTAGCTCAGAGTATTTCGAAAGTTTTTCACAGTTAGACAGTACTAGTTCATGTGTGGCATATAGATAACAATGTGCTCACTCCCATGGAGTTATTTAAGAGTCTGCACTGATAGGCTAAACTGCATGTCTGTCAAAATCAATTAGATAAGGGGGCATTCTGCAGAGGCTTAGATACAAGGTAATCACAGAGGTAAAACATTAATATAACTGTGTTGGTTATACAAAATTGGGGAATGGATAATAAAGGGATGATCTATCTTTTTAAACAATAACAATTCTGGTGTAGACTGTCCCTTTAATGAAAACCCTTGGTAGAGGGAGATCTCTTCCCATTTTCGGAAGAGTCAACCTCCCTGTGATAATTTGTGGAGCATGAAGTGAAGAAAGGGAGGACAGACTCACTGAGTCCTACTTGACCCCTGGTTGCAGCAGATGCACCTGTAGCTCTCACAGCTGACTCTTATAGGGAAAAATAATCTGCTCAGTTAGTACTGGGGCATAGTGAAGACTATACACTTGGTTGGAAACTGTAAAGACTGAACTGCTGGGAAACTGGCCTCGATATCTCCTGTTCCTTATGAAAACATGTTTATGAAGTGTTTTATATTGACCTGAGCTTTGTCCAGAGCCGTAAAAGTAGACACATATTTACCAAAGAGTAACCCTCAGGCGATAGAAACCAAATTGCATAATTATCCAACTTATTTCATAAGGTCTGCTATTACCAACTCATGGCTCTAAGTGCAGAATCAGAAAGCCCAAAAAATTGTGCTAAAAAAACAGTCATAGCCAGTAACTTTTCATGGAAGGACCACAAGGGTCTTTGCCATCGCTAGAAAAAAATTGAAATATAATTTAATTTGATACAGGTGTCTGGCATTCTTTACCCAGTAGGGAGGGGAATTCAGCCCTCAAATTCTTAAGTCCCTTAATTTCCAGACCCTTGCACAGTCACAGCCATGCAATCTATTTACGCATATATTTAGAAATGTTATTAGGGGCGACCAATCAAGGTGCTTAAAAATTTTATGGATTGAAAAACAATTCACTCCAATTGTTATTAAAGGGAAAGTCAAAATTAAAACTTGCATGATTCAGATAGAGGGTGTGATTTTAAGACACTTTTAAATTCACTTCTGATTCAAAATTTGCTTCGTTCTCTTAGTATCCCTTGTAAAAAAATGAATATGCACGTATCATACACTAGTGGGAGCTGCTGCTAATTGGTGCCTGCACACATCTGTCTCTTGTGATTGGCTAAATAGATATTTTCAGCTTCCTGTCAGTAGTGCAATGCTGTCCCTTCAGCAATGGATAACAAGAGAATGAAGAAAATTTGATAATAGAGTTAAATTGGAAAGTTGTTTAAAATTGTATGTTCTATCTGAATCATAAAATAACATTTTGGGGTTTACTATCCATTTAAAGACTTCAGGGTCATCAGAAAATGTAAAGAGATAGTGGGTATTTCGAGGCTCATTGTCAGAAACATTGTTAGGATCTTTTATATATTCTGTCTAAACAACATCAGAATAAATCTAAGGTGAATAAGTGCCAAAGTAACCTCAGGCATATGCCTAAAGGAAGACCCAAGGGTTTCTTGAAAACAATTACCCTCTGCAGCAGAACCTTTAGCATCCCTATATATTAACCTTAGTCTGAGGTTTGTGCTTTTTGCAGTTTTTTTTTTTTTTTTTTAAAGTTTTATTAGGAGAGGACAGCAAATCATTCTTAGTAGGGAAAGTAAACAGTCCCTCCCCAGAGGAACTGAAGCAAACAATCAACTATGGGTGGCAATGCACTGTCAAAAGATTTCCGGGATAAAGTTGTGGACAGGCACAAGTCAGGAGATGGATACAAAAAATATCAAAGGCTAACACAGACCCTCTCTGCATCAGTTGCTCCAAACTGGACGAAAGAGCCAGGAGAAAACTGGTCAGAGAGGCTACCAAGAGGCCCACAGCAACTCTGAAGCAGAAGTTATGAAGCAGCGGTCTTAGGCGGCGGACAGAACTCAACCTGATCGAATAAGATCGGGTTGATTGACACCCCCTGCTAGCGGCCAATCTGCAAGGGGGCAGTCAGCATTTATCGATGTGTAGTGGGCATGATATCGGATCATGTACGCTTGCACCATATTAAATAGGCCCCTATATCTACAGTAAAGCATGGAGGTGGTTATGTTCTGTTATGGGGGTGTTTCTCTGCAGCAGGCACTGGAGCACTTGTCAGAATAGAAGGAATAATGGATGGGGGAAAATACCGTCAAATTCATGAGGAAAATCTGCTGCCCTCTGCCAGGAAGTTGTCAATGGAAAGGTTTACCTTCCAACATGACAATGACCCAAAGCACACAGCAAAAACTACCACATAGTGGTTGAAGGAGAAAAAGGTGAATGTCCTTGCATGGCCTAGTCAGACCCCAAATTTAAAACCCATTGAATATCTGTGGCATGACTTGAAGACTGCAGTCCACAAATGATCACCATCAAATGTAACGGAACCGGAGCAGTTCTGCAAAGAGTAGGCAGCAAATATTGCACAGTCTAGATATGCAAAGTTAGTAGACATATCCCAACAGACCAAAGGCTGTCATTAAAGCAAAAGGTGGTTCAACAAAACACTGACACCAGGGGGTGATCCTTTTTCCAACTCAGTGATTCTGTTTTTGAATTGTCTTTATTTTTACCTGACATGTTGGTGTTATATCTTTCACTTGGATGTTATAAGTTGCACTGAGTAATTACAACTGGATAAACAAAAACTGTGTCTTTATTTTAGGCTGCAAAGCAACAAAATGTGATTATTTTAAAAAATGGGTGGATTGATTGATTCTTTTCAATACCCACTGTAAATCCATGTTTCTCTATGAATGTTAATGTAAAATCCCTATGTCTGCTTTTTTTTCCAACATCCTAGATCTCGTATCTTTGAGCCCTCGTAACTTGTGTGAAATATTTTTCTAAAATAATTTTTATTACAGTGTTAATATGAGTAACTGTACATTGTAATGTAGTGTTTCGTGAAACTTTTATGTTGCGCAAAACTGTTAACTACAGCTCTTAAACACAACAAGCTTAACCAAGTTTCTAGGGGGCGCTCTGATACAAAAGTAGTATGCAATGTATACTGCTTGTTGATGTGATATTTCTAGTATAAATAAAATATAAATCACAAACATTTCTTACATGATAAAAGCGCTATATTGGCAAATTGTAAATTTGTACAAAAAAGTTTGCTTGTATCGCTGACTTTTGGAAAACAGACTGATATGCACATGAAGTGCCCCCCTATCTCTTTTTTATTTTAACTACAGCTCTTCGAGCGCGGGAAGGCTTGTTGCATAAAAGGCATATGCACGCGCAATCACGGTTTTTCAAGACTTGTAATACCTGCGCAATGGAAATTAATTGCAAAAAGACCACATTGCGCAGAAAACGCGCTACTTGTAATCTTGTCCTAAGTGTTGTACTCGCTGTTATTACCTATTTTAGTGATCACCTGCATTTTAAAAGGCACAAGAGACTCCTCACTTGAAAAGGGAAGTCAGCCCTTTTAAATGAGGAGTTGCATAGTACTGTAAGAGTGCACTTTTAGAGCTCCTATTTCCCCCATAAAAAACAGAGTGGTATAAACTCAGAGTGGTATGAAAAGACAGCCTCCTCTTTCCAATGTGGGGTCTTGTACTTCCGTTATTAGTAGGAGATTGCCATAAAAAAGCAATCACTGACCTACCTAATGTATTTACTGTATTAGGGGAAATGGCTCCAAGGGAACCGCTATCCCCTAAAGGCAGCATGCAACACATTAGCACACAATGCTCCTCACATGAAATATATTTCTCTTTTTCAGAAGAGGGGTATCATGTTCCTTTAGAAAACAGAAGATTTCCATCGAAATCACAATCATTTGTTTTCTAGGTGCCTTTTTTTTTTTTTTATTATTGAAGCAAATATTCAAAGTATTTATAGAAATATAACTCAATACATTTTTTACAGAAAAAGTAAAGAGTTTGTGTGGAGTCTTGATTGTTCTTTGGTTTGTAAAGTCCTTGAGAAATAAAACAATCCGATCATAATAAAACAACATAATTATCAACAAGGAAGAGGATGATACTTTGTAAGGCAGCACATATTGAAAAGGAGTACAGTAAGAGTTAAAATAGAATATTAACAGAAAAAGAAATAAGTTACATTTATCTTTATGTTATCACTATAAATCTGAGAAGTATTAAATAAGTATTGTAAAAATCATTAGGTGAAACCCAAGATGTTCACTATATGAGCTCATTTGCATAATATCATTAAGAATATAAAGTGTGGTTAGGAAAAATGGAAACGTTAAATACGGTTATCACACAAAATGATGGAATGTGGAGGGTGGGTGGTGGAGGTGGGTTGGGAGTATTTGTATTGTTCCCAATAGAACATCATATCATGGTAGAAATGTAACTTACTTAGGGCTTGATTACAAATGGAGCGGCGGGAGCGCTAAATATTGCTTTTAAGAAAGCGATATTAGAGCTACACTTTGTAATACCAGCGCACACCAATGTGTGCTGATATTACACGTTAACAGCAGTGCGAACGCGCTTCCAAAGGCTCCAATGCGAGCCTCATTCTGATGCCGTCAGAGAGGGCATCAAAACAAAAGCAAAAAGAAAAAAGGCACTGAAAAGTGTCTTTACATTGCAGTATATGGAAACTGTGTTCCCAGTAAATATATATATATATATGTATGTGTTAATGTGTGTATATATACACATATTAACACAAATATATATGTATACAAGTATATATATATATATATATATATATATATATATAACACAGTTCCCATATACTGCAATGTAAAGACACTTTTCAGTGCCTTTTTTTTTTTTTTTTTTTTTTTTTTTAAACACCCCACTCCCGCCAACTGTAAAGCCCCAAAACTGCCTAAAGCAGTTGTTTTTTTATTTAAAAAATGCTACTTTTTTTTGTTTAGTAGTAGTGGTGTGTTTGGTGATATTTAACCCCTTAACGACCGAGGACGTGCAGGGTACGTCCTCTAAAAAAAATACCCTTAACGACCAAGGACGTACCCTGCACGTCCTCGGTGTGGAAAGCAGCTGGAAGCGATCCTGCTCGCTTTCCGGCATCCTGCAATAACCCTTAGTAGCCATCCGATGCAGAGAGGGCCACTCTGTGGCCCTCTCTGCACCGGATATCTATGGCTTCCATCGTTGGTGGGTGGGAGCGTGTGTGGGAGGCGGGTGGCGGCCATCGATGGCCCAGATGATGTGGAGGGGGGCGGGATCGTGGGCGGGGATGCCCGGAGACGCGCACAGACGCACGCGGGGAGGCGGGCGCGTGCACGGGGAGGGAGCGGGAGGGAACCGCTACACTACAGAAAACAATGTAAGTAAAAATGAAAAAAAAAAAGGTCATCAGTGAATGTTGGGTGCTCTGTGGAGGGAGGGAAGCTACACTACAGAAAAAAACGGGTGGAAAAAAAAAATAAAACCATTTTTTTTCTCCAAACTGGGTACTGGCAGACAGCTGCCAGTACCCAAGATGGCCCCCAGTAAGGCAGAGGGGGAGGGTTAGAGAGCTGTTGGGGGGGAAGGGATCAGGGAGGTTGGGGCTATGGGGAGATTCTACAAAGCAGCATATGTAAATATGCCCCCCCCAAAAAAAAAGAAAAGAAAAAAAATACCTTTTATTTTAGTACTGGCAGACTTTCTGCCAGTACTTAAGATGGCGGGGACAATTGTGGGGTGGGGGAGAGAAGGAAGCTGTTTGGGAGGGATCAGGAGGTGTGATGTGTCAGGTGGGAGGCTGATCTCTACTCTAAAGCTAAAATTAACCCTGCAAGCTCCCTGCAAACTACCTAATTAACCCCTTCACTGCTAGCCATAATACATGTGTGATGCGCAGCAGCATTTAGCGGCCTTCTAATTACCAAAAAGCAACGCCAAAGTCATATATGTCTGCTATTTCTGAACAAAGGGGATCCCAGAGAAGCATTTACAACCATTTGTGCCATAATTGCACAAGCTGTTTGTAAATAATTTCAGTGAGAAACCTAAAATTGTGAAAAAATTTAAGTTTTTTTTTATTTGATCGCATTTGCCGGTGAAATGGTGGCATGAAATATACCAAAATGGGCCTAGATCAATACTTGGGGTTCTCTACTACACTACACTAAAGCTAAAATTAACCCTAAAAGCTCCCTACATGCTCCCCAATTAACCCCTTCACTGCTGGGCATAATACACGTGTGATGCGCAGTGGCATTTAGCAGTCTTCTAATTACCAAAAAGCAAAGCCAAAGCCATATATCTCTGCTATTTATGAACAAAGGGGATCCAAGAGAAGCATTTACAACCATTTATTTCATAATTGCATAAGTTGTTTGTAAATAATTTCAGTGAGAAACCTTAAGTTTGTGAAAAAATTTGTGAGAAAGTGAACAATTTTTTTTATTTGATCGCATTTGGCGGTGAAATGGTGGCATGAAATATACTAAAATGGGCCTAGATCAATACTTTGGGATGTCTTCTAAAAAAAAATACACGTCAATGGATATTCAGGGATTCCTGAAAGATATCAGTGTCCCAACGTAACTAGCGCTAATTTTGAAAAAAAAGTGGTTTGGAAATAGCAAAGTGCTACTTGTATTTATGGCCCTATAACTTGCAAAAAAAGCAAAGAACATGTAAACATTGGGTATTTCTAAACTCAGGACAAAATTTGGAAACTATTTAGCATGGGTGTTTTTTGGTGGTTGTAGATGTGTAACAGATTTTGGGGGTCAAAGTTAGAAAAGGTGTGTTTTTTTCCATTTTTTCCTCATATTTTATATTTTTTTTTTATAGTAAATTATAAGATATGATGAAAATAATGGTATCTTTAGAAAGTCTATTTAATGGCGAGAAAAACGGTATATAATATGTGTGGGTAGAGTAAATGAGTAAGAGGAAAATTACAGCTAAACACAAACACAGCAAAAATGTAAAAATAGCCTTGGTCCCAAACGGACAGAAAATGGAAAAGTGCTGTGGTCATTAAGGGGTTAAACCATTAATTGAAATAATAATATTCCTTGTGAGTTATTTCTTTGCTGGATAAAAGTGTTTCCGCATCTATCAAAGTTAATATTCGTATTAAATCTAGACATTAAGATATGAACTTATCATTCCAATGGCTATTAGCCAGAAATTCTATATTAAAAAGCAAAGTAGTTAGTGGGGAGTAAGTAGATGAAATATTATATTTTTTACGAATACTCAACCAATCAGACTGTTTCTTTCAATATGGGGTAAGGCTAGATTTTGTCTAATAGTGACACGGATAGATTCCAGCATGCTCCACCCAGATAAAGTACCCCAGCTAGATGCATTTTAAGATGGACCACCCTTTTAGAGGAATGTCTTGTCTGCACTCGTCAATTACCTTATTTAGGGATACTCCTAGCTTATGAAGTGACAAATTGGGGACTCCCCCCCCCCCCCAGAATAAGAGGTGTATATAAAGGTCGTTTTGGAAAACATATGGGGGGTGCCAAATATATTCATTCATATTATTATGCAATTTTTGAAGATCTGCTGAGACCCCCGGTATAGGAAGGGCCTGCAGAACATAAAGAACCATGGGAAGTAACATCTTTGATGCCTGAATTCTGCCCAACCAAGTGATATTTGTGGGCATCCAAGAGGAGGTAAGATGTTGGAATTCATGTACCAGTCTCCCATAATTTAATTTACGTAAATCTCCTGTGTCTAAAGTTAAAAAGATTCCTAAATATTTTACTGCTTTCATCTGGACTCTAAATGGATTTTGTTCTTTTATTTGTCTAAGCATTTCTGATGATAAATTAATCGGGTACATTTTGGATTTAGTAGACAGCAAACTAAGAACCGGCGAGTCTCAAGGTGTAAAATTAAAAAATTTGCTTTATTAACGGAGAAAGAAAACACTATAAAATCAAGTGCATTAACATCCAAGCATGGAAAGCAGTGTCTTACGCATTTAGGCAGCAAACTGCCCTAATCATAGACAATTATTATATTTTGGATATAGTTGGATTAATAAAAAAAATATTATACCGTATCATATAAACATAGTTCAGATTGCACCACAAAGAAAGGAAGGGGAGGTCAAGTTAAGTAAAATGTCGTCAAACATTGCTAATTTATAAATTTAATCGGTTATTAAAATGCCCTGAATTTACGGATTAAGGCGAAGTCTAATTGCAAATGGTTCTAAAGAAAGAACAATAGGGGCGATAGACACGTACCATTACGTATCTCAAATGCATCGGAAAGTGTTAAAATAACTCTGACTTGAGCAGCTAAATTGGAATATAGGGCCATAATCTGTTGTAAAACGTTTTCTAGGAAGCCGTAATGGAACAAGGTTATATGAAAAAGTGGCCAATATAATCAAAGGCCTTTTCAGCATCTGTTGAAATAGATTTCACTTTTTCAAAAGAGAGGTCTCATTTCCCTTTAGATAATGGCAATCATTTATTTTCTAGGTGCCTTTTTTATTTTATTTATTGAAGCAAATAAACAAGTGTTTATACAAATAATTCAATACATTTTTTACAGAACAAGTAAAAAGTTTGCTTGGAGTCTTGATTGTTCCTTGGTTTGTAAAGTCCTTGAGAAATATACCAATCCAAACATAATTATCAACGAGTTTTTCCAACAAGGAAGAGGATGATACTTTGTAAGACAGCACATATTATAAGCATAAAACAACAATAAAGGAGTACAGTAAGAGTTAAAATAGAATAATTTATTAACAGAAAAAGAAATAAGTTGCCATCTTTATTTTATCCCTATAAATCTGAAAAGTATTAAATAAGTACTGTGAAATCATTAGGTGAAATCCAAGTTTACTAAATGAGCTCATTTGCATAATATAATTGTCACGATCCTTCCGTTCATCGCCATGTCGCAGCGGCTCCCGGATCTTCTCTCTGTCCTCCGACACTCCCTCTGATGACGTCGCCGCTCCTGCCTTTTAAACCATGGCGGGAGATCTTCTCGGGGCCCGTTTGTCTGATTAACACTGGTGCTGTGAGTACTTATTCTGAACCTGCCTGACCTTGCTTTCCTTATCCCTATATTGACTCCTGGATACCGACTATTGCTTGCCTGACCTTGCTTATGCCTAGACCCTTCTTCTGACTCCTGGATACCGACTATTGCCTGCCTGACCTTGCTTATGCCTAGACCCTTCTTCTGACTCCTGGATACCGACTATTGCTTGCCTGACCTTGCTTATGCCTAGACCCTTCTTCTGACTCCTGGATACCGACTATTGCTTGCCTGACCTTGCTTATGCCTAGACCCTTCTTCTGACTCCTGGATACCGACTATTGCTTGCCTGACCTTGCTTATGCCTAGACCCTTCTTCTGACTCCTGGATACCGACTATTGCTTGCCTGACCTTGCTTATGCCTAGACCCTTCTTCTGACTCCTGGATACCGACTATTGCCTGCCTGACCTTGCTTATGCCTAGACCCTTCTTCTGACTCCTGGATACCGACTATTGCCTGCCTGACCTTGCTTATGCCTTGACCCTCAAACACTCCTGGATATATTTTCCTTTGCCTGTCTGAGTCTGCTACAGTCTTAAATCTTGCTACAGTCCTGCCTAAAGTGAGCATTAATCATTTGTTTGTTGCCAACCTGCTTAAAGGGACATTTACTTTTACAAGCTGCTAAAGAGAACATTAACATTTGTTTGTTGCAAACCTGCTTAAAGGGACATTTACTTTTACAAGCTGCTAAAAAGAACATTAACATTTGTTTGTTGCAAACCTGCTTAAAGGGACATTTCTTTTCATTTACTTCAAACCTGCTTAAAGGAACTTTGTTGTCTGTTGGATTCAATTCTACTTAAAGGGACGCTAACTCTTTGTTGCTATCCTGCTTAAAAGAACATTTATTATTTTTTGTATCCTACCTTATTTGTTTCCTGAGTGGGTCACGTCCTGGTTATTTCTCAGTGTGCTAGCGTGTGTTTTACTTTTCACGCTAGCAGTTGGGTTAAACCCTGGACTGATTCCTAAACGGCTGACAATAATTAAGAATATAAAGTGTGGTTAGGGAAAATGGAAAAGTCAAATATAGTTTTCACACAAAATTTTAGAATGTGGAGGGTGGGTGGTGCAGGTGGGTTGGGAGTATTTGTATTGTATGAATGTATGAGGCTTTTATACAACAATAAAACAAACCTTTTAGGCGGTTCATATGCTGTGCATAATCTTTCAAAGATGGTCAAGGTTCTAACGAGATCATGTCCATTTTTGTGAGTTAATGGCCTCTAGTTATGAAGCCATCTACTTACCTGCATTTGCCGGCCCAATACGCTCGCCTACCATCGCCGCCGTGGACCTGAATACGCTCGCCAAAGTTATCAATAAAGCTGTCAAAAAGCCACGCACCAAGTACGGGGCGATGAGCAGCGGACTGTGATAGTTATCAATCATCAATCTCGCTGCTCTTCGGCTTTTTTACAGCTTTATTGATACCCGTCACTAAGCACTCACACTATACTATACTGTTCTACCCCCTATACCGGCGCCCCCCGCAACTAATTAAAGTTATTAACCCCTAAACCGCCGCTCCTAGACACTGTCGCAACTATAATATGTTAACCCCTAAACCGCCGCTCCCGGATCCCGCCGCAACTATAATAAATATGTTAACCCCTAAACCACCGCTCCCGGACCCCGCCGCCACCTACATAATACCTATTAACCCCTATCCTGCCCCCCCTATACCGCCGACACATATAATAAATTTATTAACCCCTATCCTGCCTCCCCCCTACACCGCCGCCACTATAATAAAATTATTAACCCATAAACCTAAGTCTAACACTAACCCTAACACCCCCCTAACTTAAATATTAATTAAATAAATCAAAATAAAATAATCCCACTTAAAACTAAATACTTACCTGTAAAATAAACCATAAGATAGCTACAATGTAATTAATAATTACACTGTAGCTATTTTAGGATTTATTTTTATTTTACAGGTAACTTGGTATTTATTTTAACTAGGTACAATAGTTATTAAATAGTTATTAACTATTTAATAACTACCTAGCTAAAAGAAATACAAAATTACCTGTAAAATAAATCCTAACCTAAGTTACAATTAAACCTAACAATACACTATCATTAAATTAATTAAATAAATTAGCTACAAATACATACAATTAAATAAACTAAATTACAAAAAACAAACAAACACTAAATTACAGAAAATAAAAAAATATATAAGAATTTTAAACTAATTACACCTAATCTAAGCCCCCTAATAAAATAATAAAAAATAATAATAATAAAAGTCCCTACCCTATTCTACATTACAAAGTAATCAGCTCTTTTACCAGCCCTTAAAAGGGCTTTTTGCAGGGCATTGCCCCAAAGTAATCAGCTCTTTTACCTGTAAAAAAAAAAAAAATACAACCCCCCCAACATTAAAACCCACATACCCCTACTCTAACCCACCCAAACCCCCCTTAAATAAACCTAACACTACCCCCCTGAAGATCTCCCTACCTTGAGTCGTCTTCACCCAGCTGGGCCGAAGTCTTCATCCGATGGGGCCGAAGAGTACATCCAGACCAGCAGAAGTCTTCATCCTATACGGGCAGAAGAAGACATCTGGACCGGCAGACATCTTCATCCAAGAGGCATCTTCTATCTTCATCCATCAGACGAAGAGCGGCTCCATCTTCAAGACCTCCAGCGCGGAACATCCTTCCTGGCCGACGGACTAACGACGAATGCCTGGTCCTTTAAATGACGTCATCCAAGATGGCGTCCCTCGAATTCCGATTGGCTGATAAGATTCTATAAGCCAATCTGAATTAAGGTAGGAAAAATCTGATTGGCTGATTCAAGAGCTCTGCCCCCCATTGTTAGGTTTTTTTAAGGGGGTTTGGGTGGGTTAGAGTAGGGGTATGTGGGTGGTGGGTTTTAATGTTGGGGGGGTTGTATTTTTTTTTTACAGGTAAAAGAGCTGATTACTTTGGGGCAATGCCCCACAAAAAGCCCTTTTAAGGGCTGGTAAAAGAGCTGATTACTTTGTAATGTAGAATAGGGTAGGGACTTTTATTATTTTGTTTGTTTTTTTATTTTATTAGGGGGCTTAGATTAGGTGTAATTAGTTTAAAATTCTTGTAATATTTTTTTTCTGTAATTTAGTGTTTGTTTTTTTTAGTTTAGTTTATTTCATTGTAGGTATTTTAAGCTAATTTATTTAATTAATTTAATGATAGTGTAGTGTTAGGTTTAATTGTAACTTAGGTTAGGATTTATTTTACAGGTAATTTTGTATTTCTTTTAACTAGGTAGTTATTAAATAGTTAATAACGATTTAATAACTATTGTACCTAGTTAAAATAAATACAAAGTTACCTTTAAAATAAAAATAAATCCTAAAAAAAGCTACAATGTAATTATTAATTACATTGTAGCTATCTAATTTTGCAGGTAAGTATTTAGTTTTAAATAGGAATAATTTATTTAATAAGAGTACTATTATTTAGATTTATTTAATTACTATTTAAGTTAGGGGGGTGTTAGGGTTAGTGTTAGACTTAGGTTTAGGGGTTAATAATTTTATTATAGTGGCGGCAGTGTAGGGGGGGCAGGATAGGGGTTAATACATTTATTATAGGCGGCGGTATAGGGGGGGCAGGATAGGGGTTAATAGGTATTATGTAGGTGGCGGCGGGGTCCGGGAGCGTCGGTTTAGGGGTTAAACAATGTATTTAGTTGCGGCGGGGTCCGGGATAAGCAGGATAGGGTTTAATAAGTTTATGTAGGTGGTGGCGGTATAGGGGGCGGCAGATTAGGGGTTAATATGTATAATGTAGGTGGCGGCGGGGTCAGGGAGCGGCGGTTTAGGGGTTAACATGTGTATTATAGTTGCAGCGGGGTCCGGGAGTGGCGGTTTAGGGGTTAATAACTTTATTTAGTTGCGGCGGTGTAGGGGGGGCAGATTAGGGGTGTTTAGACTCGGGGTACATGTTAGGTGCAGACGTTTCCCATAGGAATCAATGGGATATCTGGCAGCAGCGAACATGAGCTTTCGCTATGGTCAGACTCCCATTGATTCCTATTGAAATCCAGGTACGCTGGCCCGGAATAGTGGCGAGCGTAGCTGGTAGTAGTTTCATAACTACCAAAAGTAGTCAGATTGTGCCGAACTTGCGTTCGGAACATCTGTAGTGACGTAAGCATCTGTGTCGGACTGAGTCCGGCGGATCGAAGCTTACGTCACTAGATTCTACTTTTGTCGGGCAGTAGGGGTTGAAAACTATAAGGCGAATCAGCCTCGCCACAAATACGCTGCGGAATTCCAGCGTATTTGCGGTTGATGGCTTGATAACTAGAGGCCATAATGTAGTGGTGTGTTTGGTGATATTTAAACCATGAATTGAAAAAATCATATCCCTTGTGAGTTGTTTCTTCTTTGGGTAAAAGTGTT
Source organism: Bombina bombina (assembly GCF_027579735.1). Lineage (NCBI taxonomy): Eukaryota > Metazoa > Chordata > Amphibia > Anura > Bombinatoridae > Bombina > Bombina bombina. The sequence continues at coordinate 1,415,936,135 of NC_069500.1, forward strand.
CATGCATCTATCAAAGTAAATATTGGTATTAAATCTAAAAATAAGATATGGGGGCCGATTTATCATGGCCCGAATAGGGCCAAATACATCTGTTCAGCGCGAGTCTTTAGGCTCACCGGAAACAGGAGTTAAGAAGCAGCAGTCTTAAGACCGCTGCTCCTTAACTCGTACGCCACCTCTGCGGCAACAGACAGCAATCCTCCCGATCGCATACGATCTGGCTGATTGACACCCCCTGCAAGCTGGCGATTGGCCGTGAATCTGTAGGGGTTTGCCATTGCACAAGCAGTTCACAAGAACTGCTTGTGCAATGATATATGCAGACAGCATATGCTGTCTGCATTTATCGATGTCTGGCAGACATGATCGCTACAGCGGATCATGTCCGCCAGATACATGATAAATCGGCACTATGGACTTAACATTCCAAGGGATATTAGCCAGAAATTCTGTATAAAAAGTTAGAGGGGAGTATATAGATGAAATATTATGTTATTTGTTACGAATACTCAATACCAATCGGACTGTTTCTTTCAATTTCGGGTAAGGCTAGATTTTGTCTAATAATGACACAAATGGATTCCAGCATGCTCCACCAAAATGAAGTACCCCAGCTAGATAAGAGGTGTATATAAGGTAATTTTGGAAAACATTCAAGTCTGTCAAAAGAACTGAAATAAGGGGGCAGTTTTTAGAGGCAAAGATACAAGGTAATTACAGAGGTAAAACGTGTATTATAACTGTGTCGGTTATGCAAAACTGGGAAATGGGTAATAAAGGGATTATCTATGTTTTTAAACAACAAAAATTCTGGTGTTGACTGTCTCTTTAAATTTGACTCTCCTATCACTTTAGACTATCAGTATGGCTAAATTATACTACTAGTATTTAATGAGCTTGTTTTGGCGGCCTGAGTGGGCAGAGCTATGCAAACCATAAATGGGTGTGGCTCTGCTGCAAAGTGTCACTGGAAATCATTTAGAATTGTTGGCAACTATGTAAATAATGCCATAAAAAATATATAACAAATGTAATTTTTTATTTGATATGGTGTCAAGAGTTGCCACCTGTCCAGGATTGAGCCAGACAGTCTGGGTTTCAAACTGTGTGCCGGGTTTACTGATAAAATAGGACCGGATATTCAAATGTCCGGGGTTTACCCAGTCCTCGCAACCATTCCAACTAAGTTGTCCACAGTAAAAATGAAGCTTCCTGACACGGTGGCCCAAGTAATTTTTCGTTGATTTGTTTTTTATTTATTTTTTTATTTTGCCCCTGAGCACTCTATAGCGCACTCAGGCTTTTGTGGAAAGTAGAAGGGCGGAACAAGGCAGCAATGTCAGCTACAACTTTGTTACAGCTTAGACATGCAGGCTGTTTGGTTTATATAGTGCTGGGTGCTGCATATCTAAAACATGAAGAAACTAACCAGGAAGATACAGCACGACAGAGAGTAGGGTGAGAGGCATCAACGAGATTGTTTACATGTAAGAAAAACATCCTATTTGCAGTTTTTCACAATTATTTATGCTTAATTGTGATAGTATTATTGTGCCTGTATATTATATTCACAAAAGTACGCCAAATTTAAGTATATAAAAAAAAACGTAATAATATTCACCTGTGTATAAAATAAAAATGGTGCTGTAGTTTGGTGCTGTAGAAAGTACCTCTCTGTACAGGAAATACATTATTCCCTTTACATTTGTCAGTTTTGAAAGTCTTAAACATAGATTTTCACGGTATACAAGAGCTAAAGGGTCCAATACATTTTCTACGTTTCCCATGGAAACATCAATTTTTGCTTAATTATTGATCTCACTTTCATTGAGATGTTACTCAGCAGCTATTTCCTCTCTCCTTTTTTCTTTCTCTCTTCTCAACTACCTCTGTTTTCTATATCTCCTTTCTTTTCTCTCCTTACTATTATTTCATTCTTTTCTCCTCACTTCTCTCTCCTGTCCTCTCTTTCTCCTCTCCCTCCTTTTGCCATTTTCTCTTTCCCTTTTATCCTCTCTTTCTTCCCCCTATCCCTCCCATGTTATCTTGCTCTTCTCCTCTCTCGTTTCCCTCTGCCTCCCATGTCATCTTGCTCTTCTCCTCTCTCTCTCTCTCTCTCTCTCTCTCTCGTTTTCCTCTCCCTCCCATGTTATCTTGCTCTTCTCCTCTCTCTCTCTCTCTCTCTCTCTCATTTCCCTCTGCCTCCCATGTTATCTTGCTCTTCTCCTCTCTCTCATTTTCCTCTCCCTCCCATGTTATCTTGCTCTTCTCCTCTCTCATTTTCCTCTCCCTCCCATGTTATCTTGCTCTTCTCCTCTCTCTCTCGTTTCCCTCTGCCTCCCATGTTATCTTGCTCTTCTCCTCTCTCTCTCATTTTCCTCTCCCTCCCATGTTATCTTGCTCTTCTCCTCTCTCTCGTTTTCCTCACCCTCCCATGTTATCTTGCTCTTCTCCTCTCTCGTTTCCCTCTCCCTCCCATGTTATCTTGCTCTTCTCCTCTCTCTCTCTCTCTCTCTCTCTCATTTCCCTCTGCCTCCCATGTTATCTTGCTCTTCTCCTCTCTCTCATTTTCCTCTCCCTCCCATGTTATCTTGCTCTTCTCCTCTCTCATTTTCCTCTCCCTCCCATGTTATCTTGCTCTTCTCCTCTCTCTCTCGTTTCCCTCTGCCTCCCATGTTATCTTGCTCTTCTCCTCTCTCTCTCATTTTCCTCTCCCTCCCATGTTATCTTGCTCTTCTCCTCTCTCTCGTTTTCCTCACCCTCCCATGTTATCTTGCTCTTCTCCTCTCTCGTTTCCCTCTCCCTCCCATGTTATCTTGCTTTTCTCCTCTCTCTCTCATTTCCCTCTGCCTCCCATGTTATCTTGCTCTTCTCCTCTCTCTCTCTCTCTCTCTCTCTCTCTCATTTTCCTCTCCCTCCCATGTTATCTTGCTCTTCTCCTCTCTCATTTTCCTCTCCCTCCCATGTTATCTTGCTCTTCTCCTCTCTCATTTTCCTCTCCCTCCCATGTTATCTTGCTCTTCTCCTCTCTCTCTCTCTTGTTTCCCTCTTCCTCCCATGTTATCTTGCTTTTCTCCTTTCTCTCTCATTTCCCTCTGCCTCCCATGTTATCTTGCTCTTCTCCTCTCTCATTTTCCTCTCCCTCCCATGTTATCTTGCTCTTCTCCTCTCTCTTTCTCGTTTCCCTCTCCCTCCCATGTTATCTTGCTCTTCTCCTCTCTCTCTCTTGTTTCCCTCTCCCTCCCATGTTACCTTGCTCTTCTCCTCTCTCGTTTCCCTCTCCCTCCCATGTTATCTTGCTCTTCTCCTCTCTCTCTCTTGTTTCCCTCTCCCTCCCATGTTACCTTGCTCTTCTCCTCTCTCGTTTTCCTCTCCCTCCCATGTTATCTTGCTCTTCTCCTCTCTCGTTTCCCTCTCCCTCCCATGTTATCTTGCTCTTCTCCTCTCTCGTTTCCCTCTGCCTCCCATGTTATCTTGCTCTTCTCCTCTCTCTCTCTCGTTTCCCTCTCCCTCCCATGTTATCTTGCTCTTCTCTTGTTTCCCTCTCCCTCCCATGTTATCTTGTTCTTCTCTCGTTTCCCTCTCCCTCCCATGTTATCTTGCTCTTCTCTCGTTTCCCTCCCATGTTATCTTGCTCTTCTCCTCTCTCGTTTACCTCTCCCTCCCATGTTATCTTGCTCTTCTCCTCTCTCGTTTCCCTCTCCCTCCCATGTTATCTTGCTCTTCTCTTCTCTCGTTTTCCCTCTCCCTGCCATGTTATCTTGCTCTTCTCCTCTCTCGTTTGCCTCTCCCTCCCATGTTATCTTGCTCTTCTTCTCTCTCGTTTCCCTCTCCCTTCCATATTATCTTGCTCTTCTCCTCTCTCGTTTCCCTCTCCCTCCCATGTTATCTTGCTCTTCTCCTCTCTCGTTTCCCTCTCCTTGCCATGTTATCTTGCTCCTCTCTCTCGTTTCCCTCTCCCTCCCATGTTATCTTGCTCTTCTCCTCTCTCGTTTCCCTCTCCCTCCCATGTTATCTTGCTCTTCTCCTCTCTCATTTCCCTCTCCCTCCCATGTTATCTTGCTCTTCTCCTCTCTCATTTCCCTCTACCTCCCATGTTATCTTGCTCTTCTCCTCTCTCGTTTCCTTCTCCCTCCCATGTTATCTTGCTCTTCTCTCTCATTTCCCTCTCCCACCCCTCTCCCCTACCCCCCTCCCCTCTAAAAATATTGATCATAAAATACGGCTCCAAATCTGGCGCCCTAACATCCATGCATTTCAATGAGAAATTCTGAAGAAACCAAGCTTTTCCTTTATGAATTTTTTTTTTGGCTCAGCCAAATTTGACTTGTTATCCCTCTATAGGAAAAAGTTCAATCTGTCCTTAGCCAAATGATAATGATCATACAATATGCCACCAAACTTTGCGCCCTAACTTCCATGCATTTCAATGGGACATTCTGATTAAGGAACAGAGCTTTTCCTCCATAAAACAACTTGGCTCAACATGATTTGGTTTGTTTTCTAATAATTGGACATCATTATATAGGAAAATGTTCAATATAGCCCGAGTCAGATGATATTGATCATAAAAAAAAAATAGTACTGAACCTGGCACTCTAACATCTATGCATTTCAATGAGAAATTCTTAAAGGGTCACTGAACCCAACTTTTTTTCTTTCAAGATTCAGATAGAGCAGCAATTTTAAGCAACTTTCTAATTTACTCCTATTATCATTTTCTTCTTCATTATCTTGCTATCTTTATTTGAAAAGCAAGAATGTAAGTTTAGAAGCTGGCCCATTTTTGGTTCACAGCCTGGGTTGTGCTTGCTGATTGGTGGCTAAATGTACCCACCAATTAGCAAGTGCTGTCCAGTTCTGAACCAAAAATTGGCTGGCTCCATAGCTTAGATGCCTTTTTCAAATAAAGATAGCAAGAGAACGAAGACAAATTAATAATAGGAGCAAATTAGAATGCTGCTTAAAATTGCTTGCTCTATCTGAATCATGAAAGAAAAAACATTTGGGTTTATTATTCCTTTAATAAGTAACCAAGCTTATTATCTATTAAATAAATCTTGGGTTGCCCATTTGGCTTGTTTAATACTATTATAGCATACCTCTATAGGAAAAAGTTCCATCTGGCCTAAGCTAAATAATATTGATCATACAATATGGCACCAAACTTGGCACCCTAACATCCATGCATTTCAATGGCAAATTCTGAAAAAGGAACCAAGCATTTCCTCTACAAAAAGACAATTTATGCTTACCTGACAAACTTATTTCTTTCTTGACACGATGAGTTCACTGATCATCTAATTACTATTGGGAATATCACTCCTGCCCAGCAGGAGGCGGCAAAGAGCACCACAGCAAAGCTGTTAAATATCACCTCCCTTCCCTCCCACCCCAGTCATTCGACCGAAGTAAAGGAGAGAATGGAAGCAACAAGGTGCAGAGGTGTCTGAAGTTTATAACATAACCACAAGTCTTAAGAATAGGGCGGGCTGTGGACTCATCATGTCAAGAAATAAAATACATTTATCAGGTAAGCATAAATTTTCTTTTCTTTCTAATGACACGATGAGTCCACGGATCATCTAATTATTATTGGGAATCAATACCCAAGCTAGAGTACACAGATAAGGGAGGGAAAAGACAGGCAACCTAAAACGGAAGGCACCACTGCTTGAAGAACATTTCTCCCAAAAGCGGCCTCAGCCGAGGCAAAAGTATCAAATTTGTGAAGAGAGGACCAAGTTGCAGCCTTGCAAATCTGTTCCACAGAAGCTTTATTTTTGAATGCCCATGAGGAAGAAACCGCCCTCGTGGAATGAGTTGTAACCCTCTCTGGAGGTTGCTGTCCAACAGTTTCATATGCAAAACGAATGATACTCTTCAGCCAAAAAGAAAGAGAAATAGCCATAGATTTCTGGCCCTTACATTTTCCAGAGAAAACAACAAACAAGGCGGAGGACTGACGAAAATTCTCGGTCGCCTGTAAATAAAATTTTAGAGCACGAACCACGTTTAAATTGTGTAGAACCAGAATCTCCTGATTAATGTTCCGGTCAGAAACAACTTTAGGAAGAAAACTTAACTTTGTAAGGAAAACAACCTTATCCGAATGAAAGATAAGGTAAGGGGACTTATACTGTAATGCCGAGAGCTCTGACACTCTACAAACAGAAGAAATAGCCACTAGAAACAAAACTTTCCAAGTTAATAACTTAATATCTAATGAATGCATAGGCTCAAACGGAGCCCCTTGAAGAACCTTAAGAACTAAATTAAGACTCCAGGGAGGAGCAACTGGTTTGAACACAGGCCTGATCCTGACTAAGGCCTGACAAAACGACTGCCAGACAATTGTGTAACAAAATAGACAAGGCAGATATTTGACCCTTTAGGGAACTTGCCGATAATCCCTTCTCCAAACTTTCTTGGAGAAATGACAGAATTCTAGGAATCCTAATTCTACTCCAAGACCAGCTCTTGGATTCACACCAATATAGGTATTTACGCCATATCTTATGGTAAATCTTCCTAGTCACAGGTTTACGAGCCTGAATCATGGTCTCAATGACCGAATCTGAAAATCCCCGCTTGGATAAAATTAAGCGTTCAATCTCCAGGCAGTCGGCTTCAGAGAAACTAGAAGTAGAAAGTCCCTCCTCAACGGAAGTCTCCAAGGTGGAAGAAATGACATTTCCACCAGGTCTGCATACCAAATCCTGCAACGCCAAGCCGGTGCAATGAGGATCACCAACGCCCTCTCCTGCTTGATTCGAGCAATGACCCGAGGGAGAAAAGCGAACGGAGGAAATAACCATGCCAGACTGAAATTCCAAGGTACCGCCAGGGTGTCTGTTAGTACCGCCTGAAGGTCCTTTGACCTTGATCCATACCTCGGAAGCTTGGCATTCTGTTGAGATGCCATGAGATCCAACTCCGGCTGACCCCATTTGAGAATCAGGCTGGAAAACACTTCCAGATGGAGTTCCCACTCCCCCGGGTGAAAGGTCTGTCTGCTCAGGAAGTCCGCCTCCCAGTTGTCCACCCCTGGGATGTGGATCGCCGTCAGACAGCAAAAGCGAGTCTCCGCCCACCGAATTATCTTGGCTACCTCTGTCATTGCTAAGGAACTCCGCGTTCCTCCCTGATGATTGATGTAAGCCACTGAAGTTATGTTGTCCGACTGGAACCTGATAAACTGGGCCGAGGCTAACTGAGGCCAGGCCAAAAGAGCATTGAAGATCGCTCTCAGCTCCAGAATGTTTATAGGCAGAACAGACTGACTCCAAACTTCCTGAGCCTTTAGGGAGCCCCAGACTGCTCCCCATCCTAGAAGGCTGGCGTCTGTTGTCACAATCACCCAGGAGGGTCTGCGAAAGCAGGTTCCCTGGGAAAGATGATCCTGAGACAACCACCATTGAAGATAATCCCTTGTCTCCTGCTCCAGAAGAACTCGTGGAGACAAATCCGCATAATCTCCGTTCCATTGACTGAGCATGTTTAACTGCAGAGGTCTGAGGTGGAAACAAGCGATTGGGATGATGTCCATTGCCGCCACCATCAGCCCAATTACCTCCATGCAGTGAGCCACTGATGGCCAACGAGCGGACTGAAGCGCTAGGCAAGAATCTAAAATCTTTGATTTCCCGACTTCTTTCAGAAAAATCTTCATTGACAGGGAATAAAAAGTTACCCTTGTATTTGGAACTAAGGAACTCTTTTCCAAATTTACCTTCCAACCATGAGATCGCAGGAAGGATAACAACATTTCCGTGTGGGACCTTGCTTGTTGAAAGGATGGCGCCTGGACCAGGATGTCGTCCAGATAGGGTTGTCAGGATGCCAGGAATCCGACTGAGTCGAGAAGTCCAAAAATAATCACACCTTTATTAATAGCAAAAAAATAATAAAAAGTCCACAAGTCAAATAACAAGCCAGGAATCAAAACCAGAGCTGGTAGTCAGACGACCTGAGTCAGGAGCCAAAGCAAATAGTCAGACGAGCCGAGTCAGGAGCCAAAGCGAGTAGTCAGACAAGCCGGAATCAGGAACAAGGAGAACAACAGAGTCAGGAACAAGCCAGGGATCAGGAACCAGGAGGGACATCAGACAGCCGGGTAATACACCGGAGCTCTCACAAACAGGTCTGAGACAACGCAAGGGCAAAGCATACTGAACAGAGACCCTTTAAATAATAAGTGAGGACATCACAATTCTGAGACTGCATCCTGTCTCACACAGATGATGTACACCAGTCTGGCCATAAAAGGAAGTGCAGGAAATGAGCAGCATCATACAGTATGCACCAGAGTCAGCAAGAGAGTTGAGTAAAATGGCTGCCAGCAGCACATGGCAAACAAAACAGGGAAAAAACCCTGACAGGGCGCTAATGCAATGCCCCTTAATCGGAGCACCACCAGCAGAGATCCCAGAACCTTTGAGAAAATTCTGGGAGCTGTGGCAAGACTGAAAGAAGAGCCACGAATTGGAAGCGTTTGTCTAGAAAGGCAAACCTTAGAAACTTGTGATGATCCCTGTGAATGGGAGCATGCAGGTATGCGTCCTTTAAATCCACTGTTGTCATAAATTGACTAGAGCTGCAACAACTAATCGGCATAATCGATTATGAAAATAGTTGTCAACGGATCTCATAATCGATTAGTTGGTTTGCAATTAGTTGGTCTGTGCACAGCACCAGCTGCTTTACTCAAATGAGCTCCTGCACATGGTATTGTGTTTTATGGTTATGCCCTTAGCCTAAAGGACGTCTACAGACATTTTACTTTTCACTTTTTGTAGGACACTATAAGTTTCTTTTTAAGTTTACAACTACTCCTGTCTTATGTGCAACCCAGAAATAAAATAGAAGTCATAATTTGGATTGTTTATATAAAATCAGGTGATTTGGGACTATGCTTTGCATGATATAGTGCCGAGTTTGTTATTTACACCTAGCCTAGATTGATGGCATTTGTTATATGAATTGATGTCACTATTACCTGTTTGCACAATTTTTAGCGGATCGGCTGCTATTGCTGATATATGTACTCTATAGATAAATGTGTAAGGCTGTGTTCTTTTACCGATATATAGTCCTTAACCCTTTTGCCTTTTTTTTCTAATTAATTGGAATATGTACAAAATTCAACCACTGTAAGTATATATCTGTTATTTTAAGGGTGGACTAGATATTTTTCTCCCTAACCTTATAGATGGTTATTTACCTCTGCATATAGATATTCAAGAAATATTTATGTTAAAATGAAGTCCAGGCTCACTTTGTTGGGTCTCCACCAATGCAAGGGGCCTCTCAACAAAGATAAATAACACACCTTGATGAAATTGGCAAAACCCTACTTATGCATCTCAAGCACCTCAACACCATCCGAGTGCCTCTTCTCTGCTGCAGGCAAAATAGCTGCAAAAAGAGAGCCAGCCTCAGCCAGGAGCATGTGAACATGTTGACGTTTTTGCATTTCAATGTAAAGTTTCTGAAAGAGTGAATACCAGAATGTTATAAACAGTGATAATCTGTCTACCTCTTTCTACTTCTACCTCTTTACAAACAGTTTGTAGTTTTGTTTTGCTAAAATATAAAAATTTGTTCTGCTGCTTAAAAAATTGGACCAACAGTTGTTTTAATGTAAAGTTTTAGTCAGACGTTTATATTTATAACACTTAGTATGTGGATTTTATTTTAAATATAGGAAAAATGTATTAATTTATTTTTCATCCGATTAGTCGATTAATCAAAAAAATAAATCGGCTGATTATGAAAATAATCGTTAGTTGCAGCCCTAAAATTGACCCTCTTGGACCAAAGGAAGAATGGAACGAATATTTCCATCTTGAAGGACGGTACTCTGAGGAATTTGTTTAGACTCTTGAGATCCAAAATTTACCTGAAGGTTCCCTCTTTTTTGGGAACCACGAACAGATTGGAATAAAATCTGACCCCATTCCTGCATTGGAACAGGAACTATTACTCCCAGGTCGGAGAGGTCCCGTACACAGTGTAAGAACGCCTCTCTTTTTGTCTGGTCTACAGATAATCTTGAAAGCAGAAACCTGTCTCTGGGAGGAAAACTTTTGAACTCTAGTTTGTATCCCTGGGACACTATGTCACCTGTCCAGGGATCCTGAGCATCTCGAACCCAAGCCTGAGTGAAGAAGGAAAGCCTGCCCCCTACAAGATCCGGTCCCGGATCGTGGGCATGCCCTTCATGCTGTCTTTGATTCAACAGCAGGCTTCTTGGATTGTTTTCCCTTGTTCCAAGACTGATTGGGTCTCCCTGAAGGTTTAGACTGTTCTTGCTTGGAAGCGGAAGAATTTCCCTTGAAATTTAGAAAGGAACGAAAATTACTCTGACGTCCCTTTTGCTTGTTTCTCTTATCCTGAGGGAGAAGATGACCCTTACCTCCCGTAATATCAGAGATAATTTTCGTCAAGCCCGGTCCAAACAAGGTCTTCCCTTTGTAAGGAATCGCTAAAAGTTTAGACTTAGATGATACATCCGCAGACCAAGGTTTTAACCATAAGGCTCTGCGGGATAGAACAGCAAAACCTGAAATCTTTGCTCCCAGTTTGATAACTTATAGGGATGCATCAGTAATAAAGGTATTAGCCAATTTAAGGGATTTTATCCTATCCTGGATCTCATCAAGGGGAGTGTTTTGTCCTAATAGCATCAGACAACGCATCAAACCAATATGCCGCCGCCGCACTAGTGATGGTAGCGATGCACACAGCTGGTTGCCATTGTAAACCTTGGTGTACATACATTTTTGAGTAACCCCTCTACTTTTTTGTCCATAGGATCTTTAAAGGAACACCTATCCTCTATGAGAATAGTAGTTCTCTTGGCCAGAGTAGAAACAGTTCCTTCCACCTTGGAGACTGATTGCCAAGCCTCCTTGACAGAGTCAGCTATGGGAAACATTTTTTTAAATATAGGAGATGGAGAAAAAGGGATACCCGGTCTCTCCCACTCCTTAGCAATGATCTCAGAAGCTCTGTCTGGTACAGGAAAAACCTCTACCGAGGAAGGTACCTCAAAATATTTGTTTAGCTTACTGGATTTCTTCGGATTAACTACAAACATAGTGTCCCTGTCGTCTAAAGTAGCTAAAACCTCCTTAAGTAACAGACAGAGGTGCTCAAGCTTAAACCTGAAGGATACAACTTCAGTATCAGCAGTAGGAATTACACTGTCAGATTCAGATGCTACCGAAGGATCCTCCTCCTCAGGCTTCTGGGAGGGGTCATCCAAAATAGCAACAACTGCATCAGTAACCTCACCTACTGAATGTCTACTTTTCCTCTTGCGCTTCCCCTGCAACATGGAAAAGGCAGATAATGCATCAGAAACTGCAGAGGACATGAGAGAAGCGATGTCTTGCAACATAACTCCAGGGGGCGTTAGAGAGGAAGCGCAGGGCACTGCATGTGTGGGCAATACAAGTTGGGACGCTTGAGGAGAAAGCTGCGGCATATATTAAACATTGTCATTAGACTCCTGAACCCCAAGGCAGAACACTGTGCAATCTGCGTTCTTATCGCAGAAACAATGGCAGTGTCAGTTAAAAAATAAAAATTTTGCCTGCACTTTAAAATTTCTGCCTGCGGGTGTCACTGTTCCGTTTTATCTCAATGGAAATATTTGCTACGTTCCTCTCTTTTCAATTTCCACTCACTTCCTGATCTCCAGTGCGGTACAGGGAACAGCACATTGCAGAAAAGGTAAGTCAGGGCTTAACAAATGTATTATAGGAGTGTAGGAGCCAACCAAAATACTTAAACAGATTTTTTTGTTTTGTTCCTTAATAAGTGTGTGTGTGTATATGGCGCGTGTGTGTGTGTGTATATATATATATATATATATATATATATATATATATATATATATATATATATATATATATATATAATATAATATAATATAATATCTTGTCAACTTATAAATGTATAGTTAGTCCAATAAAAAAGTATCATTGCTCAATGCAATACTCTTGTTATTTTGATATCTAAATCTCTGGACTAACACGGCTACTCCGATCAATGTGATTATTATTTAATATATATATATATATATATATATATATATATTATATATACGGCTGTCAGCACCAAATGATTCATTTATTTGTAAGACATTAAATGCTTTGGCTGACCACAGTTCAATCCTCCCCCACGCAATATGCAAAATTACAATGCATCCAGGTGAGGACAAAGGGAAGACATAGGGCCTAATCAGCTCAGGCAGTCATTTCAACGAAAGAACAAAGGTTTAGACTGCTGTATAGATAAGACCAGTGAACCATTTCAAAGTAATATTAACATGATGGAGCCTCAGAAGTGTATACCCATATATGAGCTTCCTGTCCATAGATGACTAATGAACTCACAGGCCTAGGAAGTTATAGATGGTCCGTCTGTGAGAATGTTTGAATTTACAAACATCTTCAAGGAATTGTAGCTTTTTCCAACTACCTGTTAAATGATCCGCTGTTGAGCTCCATACACATCTTGCCCAGCCATGTGTCCCTATTGTGTTAAACCCACAAATTCTAGACGATGAAAGTTGGCCAGGCAGAGACACATATGACATGACAGCCATTAAATTAATTTTAAAACTACAGCCTGCATAATTTAAATACTATATAACAATGTGTAATCTGCTGTGTTTTTATAGGAATATAAGGAAATACTCAAATGAACATTTTTAACAACATTATTTCCTTCATTTCAGGCACCTAGTAAGTACACATATAATTGGTATTTTAAATAATATCCTATGTGTTTTATACACTCAAGAAGAAATATACAGATGTGAAATCATCTGTATGGGATAGTAGTCCAATGTAGACATAATTGTGTGAAAACCACATATTTGCTGATCTCAAGGTATGTATGTGATGTTGAGGGGATGGCTGAAGAAAGAAATGGAATCTGGGATGAAGATATTGTAGTCCCTTTTGAATTGTTTCATAGAAAACATAATTTATGCTTACCTGATAAATTTATTTCTCTTGTGATGTATCGAGTCCACGGATTCATCCATACTTGTGGGATATTCTCCTTGACTACAGGAAGTGGCAGAGAGAGCACCCACAGCAGAGCTGTCTATATAGCTCCCCCCCCCCGTTAGCTCCACCCCCCAGTCATTCAACCGAAGGCTAGGAAGAAAAAGGAGAAACCATAGGGTGCAGTGGTGACTGAAAGTTTAAAAATAAAAATATATGCCTGTCTTAAAAAAACAGGGCGGGCCGTGGACTCGATACATCACAAGAGAAATAAATTTATCAGGTAAGCATAAATTATGTTTTCTCTTGTAAGATGTATCGAGTCCACGGATTCATCCTTACTTGTGGGATACCAATACCAAAGCTTTAGGACACGGATGAAGGGAGGGACAAGACAGGGACCTTAAACAGAAGGCACCACTGCTTGTAGAACCTTTCTCCCAAAAATTGCCTCCGAAGAAGCAAAAGTATCGAATTTGTAAAATTTGGAAAAAGTATGAAGCGAAGACCAAGTCGCCGCCTTACAAATCTGTTCAACAGAAGCCTCATTTTTAAAAGCCCATGTGGAAGCCACAGCTCTAGTAGAATGAGCAGAAATTCTTTCAGGAGGCTGCTGTCCAGCAGTCTCATAGGCCAAACGGATGATGCTTTTCAGCCAAAAGGAAAGAGAGGTAGCCGTAGCCTTTTGGCCTCTCCGCTTACCAGAATAAACAACAAACAATGAAGATGTTTGATGGAAATCTTTGGTTGCTTGTAAGTAGAACTTTAAAGCACGAACCACATCAAGATTGTGCAACAGACGTTCCTTCTTTCATGAAGGATTAGGACACAGAGAAGGAACAACAATCTCTTGATTGATATTCTTATTAGAAACAACCTTAGGAAGAAAACCAGGTTTGGTACGCATAACCACCTTATCTGCATGGAAAATAAGATAAGGGGAATCACACTGTAAAGCAGATAGCTCAGAAACTCTGAGCCGAAGCGATAGCAACTAAAAACAAAACTTTCCAAGATAGAAGCTTAATATCTATGGAATGCATGGGTTCAAACGGAACCCCTTGAAGAACTCTAAGGACTAAGTTTAGGCTCCAAGGCGGAGCAATAGGCCTAAATACAGGCTTAATTCTGACCTAAGCCTGACTAAAAGTTTGAACGTCTGGGACATCTGCCAGACGTTTATGTAGTAGAATAGACAAAGCAGATATTTGCCCTTTTAGAGAACTAGCTGGTAATCCCTTCTCCAAACCTTTTTGGAGAAAAGACAATATTCTAGGAATCCTAATCTTACTCCACGAGTAACCTTCGGATTCACACCAATAAAGATATTTGCGCCAAATCTTACGATAGATTTTCCTGGTGACAGGTTATCTAGCCTGAATCAGGGTATCAATGACCGACTCAGAGAACCCACGCTTTGATAGAATTAGGAGTTCAATCTCCATGCAGTCAGACGCAGAGAAACTAGATTTGGATGCAAGAACGGATCTTGGATTAGAAGGTCCCGTCTCATTGGCAGGGTCCACGGTGGAACCGAGGACATGCCCACTAGGTCTGCATACCAAGTCCTGCGTGGCCACGCAGGTGCTATCAGAAACACCGAAGCTCTCTCCTGCTTGATTCTGGCAACCAGACGTGGGAGGAGAGGAAGCGGTGGAAATACGTAGGTCAGATTGAAGGACCAAGGTACTGCTAGAGCATCTATCAGTACCGCCTTGGGATCCCGGGACCTGGACCCGTAACAAGGAAGTTTGGCATTCTGACGAGATGCCATCAGATCCAATTCTGGTGTGTCCCATAGCTGAATCAGCTGAGCAAATACCTCCGGATGGAGTTCCCACTCTCCCGGATGAAAAGTCTGACGACTTAGAAAATCCGCCTCCCAGTTCTCTACTCCTGGGATGTGGATTGCTGAGAGATGGCAAGAGTCATCCTCTGCCTATCGGATTATTTTGGTTACCTCCATCATCGCTAGAGAACTCTTTGTTCCTCCTTGATGATTGATATAAGCTACAGTCGTGATGTTGTCCGACTGAAACCTATTGAATTTGGCTGCAGCAAGCTGAGGCCACGCCTGAAGCGCCTTGAATATCGCTCTCAGTTCTAGAATGTTTATCGAAAGAAGAGATTCCTCCCGAGACCATAAGCCCTGTGCTTTCAGGGAGTTCCAGACTGCACCCCAGCCTAGCATCTGTCATTACAATGAGCCACTCTGGCCTATGGAAGTACATTCCCTGAGACAGGTGGTCCTGAGACAACCACCAGAGAAGAGAATCTCTGGTCTCCTGGTCCAGATGCAGTTGAGGAGATAAATCTGCATAATCCCCATTCCACTGTTTGAGCATGCATAGTTGCATTGGTCTGAGGTGTAGGCGGGCAAAAGAAACTATGTCCATTGCCGCTACCATGAGTCCGATTACCTCCATACACTGAGCCACTGATGGCCGAGGAATGGAATGAAGAGTTTGGCAAGTGGTTAAGAGTTTTGATTTTCTGACCTCCGTCAGAAATATTTTCATTGCTACCGAATCTATCAGAGTCCCTAGAAAGGAAACTCTTGTAAGAGGGAAGAGAGAACTCTTTTTTTATGTTCACCTTCCACCCGTGAGATCTCAGAAAAGCCAAACACAATGTCCATGTGAGACTTGGCTAGCTGAAAAATCGACGCCTGAATTAAGATGTCGTCTAGATAAGGCGCCACTGCTATGCCCCGAGGTCGTAGAACCGCCAGAAGGGACCTAGCACCTTTGTCAAAATTTTTGGAGCCGTGGCTAACCCGAAGGGAAGAGCCACAAACTGGTAATGCCTGTCTAGAAAGGCAAATCTGAGAAATTGATGATGATTTCTGTGAATAGGGATGTGTAGATCCTTTTAAGTCCACGGTAGTCATATATTGACCCTCCTGGATCAGAGGCAGAATAGTCCGAATGGTCTCCATCTTGAATGATGGAACTGAGGAACTTGTTTAGAATTTTGAGATCCAAGATTGGTCTAAAAGTTCCCTCTTTTTTGGGAACCACAAAAAGGTTTGAGTAGAACCCTAGGCCCTGTTCCTCTTTTGGGACTGGGCGGATCACCTCCATGGTAAGAAGATCTTCTACACAGCGTAAGAACGCCTCTCTCTTTGTTTGGTTTATAGACAATCGAGAAATATGAAATTCCTAGAAGTCCTAGAATTCCAGAAGATATCCCTGGGACACAATTTCTAAAGCCCAGGGATTGTGAACATCTCTTGCCCAAGCCTGAGCGAAGAGAGAGAGTCTGCCCCCTACTAGATCCGGTCCCGGATCGGGGGCTACCCCTTCATGCTGTCTTGGAGGCAACTGCAAGCTTCTTGGCCTGTTTACCCTTGTTCCAAGCCTGGTTAGGTCTCCAGACTGACTTGGATTGGGCAAAATTCCCCTCTTGATTTGTAGCAGAGGAAGATGAAACGGAACCACTCTTGAAGTTCCGAAAGGAACGAAAATTATTCATCTTAATTGATCTATCCTGAGGAAGGGCATGACCTTTCCCTCCAGTGATGTCTAAAATAATCTCTTTCAGTTCAGGCCCGAATAGGGTCTTTCCTTTGAAAAGGGATGTTCAAAAGTTTAGATTTAGATGACACATCAGCAGACCAGGACTTAAGCCATAACGCCCTGCGTGCTAAAATGGCAAAACCTGAATTATTTGCCGCTAATTTAGCCAGTTGAAATGCGGCATCTGTAATAAAAGAATTAGCCAACTTAAGGGCCTTAATTCTGTCCATAATCTCCTCTAAAGGAGTCTCCATTTGAAGAGCCTCTTCTAGAGCCTCAAACCAGAAAGCAGCTGCAGTAGTTACAGGAACAATGCACGCAATAGGTTGGAGAGAAAAACCCTGATGAACAAAAATTTTCTTCAGGAGACCCTCTAATTTTTTATCCATAGGATCTTTGAAAGCACAACTGTCTTCGATAGGTATAGTTGTACGCTTAGACAGAGTAGAAATAGCTCCCTCCACCTTAGGAACTGTCTGCCACGAGTCCCGTATGGTGTCAGATATGGGAAACATTTTCTTAAAAACAGGAGGGGGAGAGAACGGAATACCTGGTCTATCCCACTCCTTAGTAATAATATTCACAATCCTCTTAGGGACTGGAAAAACATCAGTGTAAACAGGAACCTCTAAGTATTTATCCATTTTACACAATTTCTCTGGAACCACTATAGGGTCACAATCATCTAGAGTCGCTAATACCTCCCTGAGCAATAAGCGGAGGTGTTCAAGCTTAAATTTAAAGGCCGTCATATCAGAATCTGTCTGAGGAAGCATCTTTCCTGAATCAGAAATTTCTCCCTCAGATAACAAATCCCTCACCCCTACTTCAGAGCATTGTGAGGGCATATCAGATACGGCTACTAAAGCGTCAGACGGCTCAGCATTTTTCCTAAAAACAGTGTAAAAAAGCAGTAAACTTAACGAAATTTTTACAGTAGCATCATAAAGACTTAGTAACTTTGCACAACTATGCAAATAAACAATTAACCCCTTAATGGCAAAACCGGATTGAAAAAACATCAAAACCGGTAAAAAAGACTTTCAGCACCTTGCCAATGCAATGGCTCCTACCTGCCCTTCAGAACGATTTGTGGGGGGAAAAAAAAACTTCTTTAACAGCCCTCAAATACAGCAGGAATCTCAGGAGAAGCAGTTAGATGTCTCAGAGGAAAGGAAACTGCGCAATTGAGGCACGAAAATAGGCCCCTCCCACCTCACTTGATGTTTTGAGGCCTATCAGAGAAACACCAGAGTGTCTCTTAATTAACCATGTGAGTTACAAAACTCAAAACCAAGCCACAATGACCCCTTTAGTCCCTTCAAAAAACGTTATAATTGCATCAATAAACAAAACGTTTCACCAGTAACTAATGAGCCCTTCAAGCAAGCTGAAATTCCTATCAAAGTGTCTGAATACAGCTTACTCTTCCCTCATGGGGATATTGCCAGCCTTTTCTAGAATTAACACAGTCTGTCTAGAAAAATATAGACTGAACATTAAATATAGAGTAAATCAAGTCTCTATATGAGGTGCGCAAAGTTCAGAAAGGCGTTCAGTAGGTGGATGTTCCCAGAATCTTCTGAAGAAGCAGGCAGCACTCTTGTATAGTGAAGGTAGGTGCCTGTGAATCAAAGAGAAAGAGAGAGGCGCCTCATGGGACAGTATCGTAACAACCAGATAAGGCAAACAATGAGGCAGCCCGTGATGGGGTATACTCACAAGGATAGCGGCATATGAGGATGCCTAGTAGAGCGGGACGGGACTTTAGGTAGCCCGACAGACATACACAGCAGTGCGTGGAGACGTCAGGTCACGGGGTCCGTTCAGCCAATCAGCGGCCACAGAGAATCAGCATCAGACGTCAGAGCTGTTCCGGGAGTAGCCAATGCTAGGCTTCACGTTTGAACAGGCAGGTCAGCAGACCAATCAGGATGATGGATCAGGATAATGAAGAGCAAGAAGTGATATGGATAAAAAACTCGTATTTATTGAGTTAGTTTAAAACAAATGGCAAACAGCAACGCGTTTCTCGACCTACAGGTCGTTTCATCAGGCTGATAATGCCTATCTCACAACTTGCTCTACTTATAGTATTTAGTAACCTATCAAATGCTGACCTCACTCACACACCCCTATAGGAAGCCAATCAGAGAGCCAAACACGGATTGGTACATGGCCAATCACATACATCCTATAGATAAGGTGTGTGTGTGACGTGAGCCACAACGGCTTTCAGATATATTTAAAATTAAAAATTATTAACAATTCATCTTAACATTGTATAATATTAAAACATATACATATC
This sequence comes from Bombina bombina, assembly GCF_027579735.1. NCBI lineage: Eukaryota > Metazoa > Chordata > Amphibia > Anura > Bombinatoridae > Bombina > Bombina bombina. The sequence continues at coordinate 1,415,954,983 of NC_069500.1, forward strand.
ACAACTCAGATAAAATATGTGCACAATTGATCACGATATTAGACAACTTCATTGATCCTGGATGCAACAACTTGGGGTAAAAAATACCCTACATGTGTATATAAAAGCGTCAGTGCAACCAGGAACTGAAGAATTGCATGATTTCATATGAGCATTCCTATATAATAAATGTCCTTTCTGGCTAGACATATGTCCTAGTCTCACAGATAAGACAGACCAATACATCCTAACATACAATATAAAGCATACATATTATATATATAAAATAAAATCAGGAACTCAAACGTGACATATGTCACCACCAAACCATAACTAATTGCAAAGCTATAGTAACAACATAGTACATTATAAAATAAATATAGTTAGTAGAGATGTGTATCCTGTATAGCGCTGTCCTATAATTAGGCTCATATGTTAAGGGAAACTTGATAAGGCCCTTTTTAACATATATATATATCCTAAATGCAGGTGTATAGCCACAATAGAGGGACTTTTAAGATTAACCCAATAATTGATGATAGCATGGTATTACACACATGACCTATCAATTTGAGTCCCATAGACTAAGGCTCATTGATGGAGAGGGAGACCTAAAGGAGCCAGTCACTGGAAGGCGGCCAAATCAACACATAGATTCAGGCGGTCAGGGTGCATACTCTTCAGTACATGAATCCAGTAGTTCTCCCTCTGCCTGAGTCTAAAAAAAACGATTATATAAATGAGACTTAGATATATGTTCGATGGGGTTGATAGAAAAGCATTTAAGGTCACCATTATGAGCATTGTTGCAGTGTCTGGAGACACTGTGAAGTCTATAGTTATTTTTCATGTTTCGTTGGTGCTCAGCCCACCTAGTGCTAAGGCGCCTACAGGTGCGCCCCACGTACTGCATTCCACAAATGCATGTCAACAAATAAACAACATAATTGGATGCACAGGACACATACCCGGTTATAGTAAATGATTTTTGGGTGACGCTAGATCTAAAAGTTTTTTGTTTATTGTCCACAAATGTGCACATCTTGCATCTATTTGACCTACATTTAAAGGAACCTGATGGTAATTGGCATACTGATAGATGGTTACGTGTAAGTGGTATCTTGTGTTTTACCACTTTACTAGGAGCCAACAGTGTTTTTAAGGTGGGAGCCCTTCTATAGACTACTCTTGGTTTATTGTCCAACTGTTTTCCTAAAATGGGATCTTTCATCAGAATCTTCCAATGTTTGTAAATAATCTGTTTTATTAGATGGTGGTTGGAATTGTACTGAGTTATGAATAGGGGACATTTATTGATACCCTCAACCTTCTCTGCTTGGGTGGTAGCAGTAGAGAAATATTTCTCTCTATCACCAGATTTGGCCCTACTGTACCCATTATTAATGATATGTGTTGGGTAGTTTTTCTCAATGAAACGTTCTCGTAAAATGAGACTGAGACTCATAGTCAGATATAGAGCTGCAATTGCGGCGGACTCTTTTAAATTGCCCATAAGGCACATTTTGTTTCCATGGATGGTAGTGGCAACTCTTAAAGTCCAAAAAGCTGTTGCAGTCAACCGTTTTAAAAAAGGTGGTACTAGTTACCCTCCCATCAGTGAAACAAAGATTTAAATCTAAGTACACAATAGATTTATCATTGATGACACTCGTGAAGTTTATGCCTCTATTGTTAGAATTTAGATGGTCTATAAATAGATTAGCGGAGGACTGATCCCCCTCCAATTGAATATGAGGTCATCTATAAATCTGCCATAGAATACCAGGTGCACATTTGTGGACAATAAACAAAAAACTTTTAGATCTAGCGTCACCCAAAAATCATATACTATAACCGGGTATGTGTCCTGTGCATCCAATTATGTTGTTTATTTGTTGACATGCATTTGTGGAATGCAGTACGTGGGGCGCACCTGTAGGCGCCTTAGCACTAGGTGGGCTGAGCACCAACGAAACATGAAAAATAACTAGACTTCACAGTGTCTCCAGACACTGCAACAATGCTCATAATGGTGACCTTAAATGCTTTTCTATCAACCCCATCGAACATATATCTAAGTCTCATTTATATAATCGTTTTTTTAGACTCAGGCAGAGGGAGACCTACTGGATTCATGTACTGAAGAGTATGCACCCTGACGGCCTGAATCTATGTGTTGATTTGGCGGCCTTCCAGTGACTGGCTCCTTTAGGTCTCCCTCTCCATCAATGAGCCTTAGTCTATGGGACTCAAATTGATAGGTCATGTGTGTAATACCATGCTATCATCAATTATTGGGTTAATCTTAAAAGTCCCTCTATTGTGGCTATACACCTGCATTTAGGATATATATATATATATATATATATATTAAAAAGGGCCTTATCAAGTTTCCCTTTACATATGAGCCTAATTATAGGACAGCGCTATACAGGATACACATCTCTACTAACTATATTTATTTTATAATGTACTATGTTGTTACTATAGCTTTGCAATTAGTTATGGTTTGGTGGTGACATATGTCACGTTTGAGTTCCTGATTTTATTTTAAATATATAATATGTATGCTTTATATTGTATGTTAGGATGTATTGGTCTGTCTTATCTGTGAGACTAGGACATATGTCTAGCCAGAAAGGACATTTATTATATAGGAATGCTCATATGAAATCATGCAATTCTTCAGTTCCTGGTTGCACTGACGCTTTTATATACACATGTAGGGTATTTTTTACCCCAAGTTGTTGCATCCAGGATCAATGAAGTTGTCTAATATCGTGATCAATTGTGCACATATTTTATCTGAGTTGTGATATGTATATGTTTTAATATTATACAATGTTAAGATGAATTGTTAATAATTTTTAATTTTAAATATATCTGAAAGCCGTTGTGGCTCACGTCACACACACACACACCTTATCTATAGGATGTATGTGATTGGCCATGTACCAATCCGTGTTTGGCTCTCTGATTGGCTTCCTATAGGGGTGTGTGAGTGAGGTCAGCATTTGATAGGTTACTAAATACTATAAGTAGAGCAAGTTGTGAGATAGGCATTATCAGCCTGATGAAACGACCCGTAGGTCGAGAAACGCGTTGCTGTTTGCCATTTGTTTTTAACTAACTCAATAAATACGAGTTTTTTATCCATATCACTTCTTGCTCTTCATTATCCTGATCCATCATCCTGATTGGTCTGCTGACCTGCCTGTTCAAACGTGAAGCCTAGCATTGGCTACTCCCGGAACAGCTCTGACGTCTGATGCTGATTCTCTGTGGCCGCTGATTGGCTGAACGGACCCCGTGACCTGACGTCTCCACGCACTGCTGTGTATGTCTGTCGGGCTACCTAAAGTCCCGTCCCGCTCTACTAGGCATCCTCATATGCCGCTATCCTTGTGAGTATACCCCATCACGGGCTGCCTCATTGTTTGCCTTATCTGGTTGTTACGATACTGTCCCATGAGGCGCCTCTCTCTTTCTCTTTGATTCACAGGCACATAGACTGAACATACCTCATATGCAGCTTAGCCTGCAAACCATTCTCTCAACTGAAGTTTTCCAGTACTCTTCAGCCCTTGTGATAACAGCAGCGGATCTTAGTTACAAAGTGCTAAGATCATCATCCTCCTTGCAGAAATATTCATCCCTTTTCTGCCAGAGAGTAAATAGTATACCGGTACCATTTAAAATAATAAACTTTTGCTTGAGAAATATAAAACTAACATTTTAGTCACCACATAGCTCTTTGCCCTTCCTAGCAGTTAAGCAGGCAGAGGGAATGACTGGGGGGTGGAGCTAAGGGGGGAGCTATATAGACAGCTCTGCTGTAGGTGCTCTCTCTGCCACTTCCTGTAGGGAAGGAGAATATCCCACAAGTAAGGATGAATCCGTGGACTCGATACAGCTTACAAGAGAAAATATGGTTTTAAACACATTGTATACATTATAAGTGGAATATATTAAAGTTTGATCTTAAATTGATCACAAAAATGACATGATACTATCCTATCTATAATTCAAATTGTAAGTGATTAATGCAAAAAGTTATAATAGTTTAAATAATCACTTTAGAAGGATATATTAAATTGTAGCAAAAATTGATGGTGAGACTGTATTTGCTGGTTGTCTGTTGCCCCCTAGGGGATCGGAATAGTATGACAGCCAAATTAATTGTCTATTAGAACACATACATAGCCAGTGAGGGGGGTGTCCCCCAAAATGAACCAATCAATGCTATGCATCCAAAGGGACAATCAAAGACAGCACAATGGGCGTTACCAAAAAAAACAAAAAAAAAACAAAAAAAAAAACAGATCATCAATGATTAAATATAAGGCAGAATGCTAAAAAACAGAGTCTGTTTGTCTGCTGATACCGTGTGATTGACTTGCTGCGATGCTGGGGAACACAATCACATATCAAAAGCTGAGACTAGCTTCTGGATCTATGCAATAACTTATTTTTTTCATATGAGGGGATCTGAAAATATTTGGAAAAGATTGAACTACAAATTGGCTCAAACTGATGATGTATGATTGTTCTATTTTTTTATATTTAAATCAAAAATATTTGGTAACCATAACAAATTGCAATTCAGCAATTTTAAAAAGGTACTTTATATTTTAAGACTCATATTCATAGTCCTGTGTAGTTTAAAATTAGTCTTTTGTTTGCCAAATAATTTATAGAATAGTTGCAGCCACATAATTATATTTTAGAATTTGTCTTAATTGTAGAAAATTAAGAATTTAATTCAGCCTAGATAAATTGGCATATAAACTGGCTGCTGTTTACATTTAAAATATATATATAACGGCTGGTGTTTCAATTAGAGTGTATATTGTTCTATTGTTTAACTATAGTTGTCTGGAAGTTAGTGACCCATACTGTGATATCTCTTTGTGGTATTTTAATGAAATTCAATTCTGAATAAGGTTAATAAATAAGGTAATTTTCTATGATCTTTGCATAGCATATTAAAATAGTTCAAACTTGTATAGTATTGATTCCTGTCTGGTTCTCTATAAATATAGTTCAATGTGTCTATAAATTTTAACTAATACAAAGAATTTAGGAATTTACATGAATTTTAATTGTTTTGTATATGCATTTTATTGGGGGTTTAGTTTAAAGGATAATTATATTATAACCCGGCCATATACTGACAAAATAAAGTGCCTCTTATTCTGAGTCTCTTCTGTAACCCCAGAAAATAAAGTAAGCACCTCCTAATCTGCCCGACAGCAAGGCAGCTCCCAGGTTTGAGAGGTCCTCTCTCTCACATGGACCTGTGAAAAAAGACTGAGTAATTTTACTCAGGCTTTCAGAGTTAAGGCAGCATCAGTATATGGGAGGTGCAGTGAGAATTATCACCCACAAGTTCCCATTGCTCTAAAGTCACCACTGCTCTACTGAAGAGACTGATATGGACTACGGCTACACCCTAGGACAAAGCAGCACAATCTTGCACTACTTAAAAAAATAATAAACTCTTGATTGAAGAATCTTTTTCTAACACCTAACTTTACCACTTCCTTGCTCTAACGTAGGCAAAGAGAATGACTGAAGTGGGAGGGGAGGGAGGTGATATTTAACAGCTTTGCTGTGGTGCTCTTTGCCGCCTCCTGCTGGGCAGGAGTGATATTCCCAATAGTAAATAGATGATCCGTGGACTCATTGTGTCATTAGAAAGAAAAAAATAATGGCTCAATCAGATTTTGGTTTGTTTTTAAATAATTGGGCATCTCTTTATGGTAAAAAGTTCAATTTGACCTGAGCCAAGTGATATTATAAAATATGGCACCAAACCTTGCATGGGAAATTCACAATAAGATACCAATCATTTTCTCTATGAAAACCATCTTGGCTCACCCACATTTGACTTGATATCCACTTATTGGGCATTCCTCTATCGGGAAACGTTGAATCTGGCTTGAGTCAAATCATATTGATCATGAACTATGGCACTCTAACATCCATGCATTTCCATGGGAAATTCCCATTGGAATAAGGAACCAAGCATTTCCTCCATAAATAAAAACATCTTGGCTCAACCAGATTTGGTTTGTTTTCTACTAATTGGGCATCCATCTAAAGGAAAAAGTTAAATTTGGCCTAAGCTATTTTTCACTTGCATGCAATACCACCCACTGCTCACGTACAGCCAATCCCGCGCAGGCAGGAGCTGTCAATCTCCCCGGTATGATGGGACCGGGGAGCTTGAAATTCTACACCTAAGATATGGAGAAGAGGGTAGGGTGTGATGACCGCTGCTTGATAAATTCTGACTGCAGTAGGGAGGAGAAGGCTTGATAAATCTAGCCCTTAGTCGTATTTCATATAGTTCTCATTAAATTTCCTAGTTATAAATGTATCATTTATATTCTCCTATAGAGGACTGAAAGTTCTTCTGCAAGTTCCTGCATTAAAGGGACAGTCAAGAACATATTTTTTGTTGTTTAAAAAGAAAGATAATTCCTTTATTACCCATTTCCCAGTTTTGCATAACCAACTCAGTTAGAGAAATACACTTTTTACCTCTGTAATGAACTTGTATCTAAGCCTCTGCAGACTGCCCCCTTATCTCAGTTCTTTTGACAGACTTGCATTTTAGCCAATCAGTGCTGACTCCAGGGTAGCTTCACGTGCATGAGCTCAATGTTATCGATATGAAACACATGAACTAATGCCCTCTAGTGGTCAAAATACATTCAGATAAGAGGCAGTCTTCAAGGTCTAAGAAATTAGCACATGAACCTCCTAGAATTTGCTTTCAACTAAGAATACCAAGAGAACAAAGCAAAATTAATGATAAAAGTAAATTGGAAAGTTGTTTAAAAATTACATTCCTTATTTAAATCATGAAAGTTTTTTTGGGACTTGACTGTCCCTTTAAAGTTCTCCATAGCTACTGTGGAGAACAGCATTATAAATCTATTATCTACCAGTTGTAGAAGAAATGTAAAAAAAAAAAAAAAAAAAAAGGGCTCTGCAAGGTGCAAAAATAATCTATAGCAAAGTTAAATGTTTATTGGAGAGCAATAATAATTTATATGAGGGTGATAAAAAATATATATAATGGAGCGCAAACATAATATATAACAGAGCACACAAATATATCTATTGGGGCATCAAAATAAGATATAAAAGAAGCGCTAAAATAGAAGCACAAAAACAATGAAATGTAGATCCATTTTCTACCATGAGTTTGTTGAAGAGAGGCATTAAAGGGGCATTATATACCAAAGTTATCATAGGCTATTTAAATAAAGCATTAGGTGTAGATAACATTTGCAATTGACATACAATACCTATTTTGCAGCTAACTGAACTAAAAATGGGATAAACCATGCAGGGTGTTTCAGTGAATATGAATACCTACGTACTATGCTCTAATCACTGAGCTATTGTTTTCTCCTCACTCGCTAACGGCCGACAGCAGGAAGTTACTGACTGACACGCCTGGCTCACTAAAGCAGCATTATATGAGGTCTGCTGAGAAACTGTTGTTTTATTTGTAAAGGATCATATTTTACTGAGAAGTGTGTGAGAAATTTAGCTCCCAGGGTGCCCAGTAGCTTAGCCAGTTCCCTATTGATTCGATCCTGGACTTGAAATCAAAAGATCGCATTGGCGATTGCGTGATTTCATCTTTACTAATAGTGTTTGTTTACAATCGGAACTTTTGAAGGGAACACTATTTTTTCTGCCACAATGGAGTTAATATGAGAAGTTACACAACATTACGTTTATTTTATACCAAACGTTGATGTACACTGTCTTATCAATAAACTATTAAATATATCCTATAATATAAAAGGCCAAGTGTGTTTGTCCGAAGCTGTCATGCGCAGTAGAGACTGCGCGAGGAGAGAGAGGAGAGAGGAGGGAGATTATATATATATATATATATATATATATTTATTAGGGCTGCACGATTAAGCGCATAGCTGCACGATTAAGCGCATATGCGATTTAAAACCGCGATTAATCGCCACGATTTAAAAACCGCGAGAGTCGCGATTTTTTGCTAAAAAAAATCCTCAGAAGTGGCTGTAATGGATTGATTTGTATGTGATTTCTTGCAAACCAGCTCCATCTAGTTGTTGCTTTTAGCACACATTTGTAAAATGTCTCTTTTACTTTCACTTTCTGATCTGAGTAGCAGCCGGTGTTCTGTGAAAGGACCGAACTTTGTAAAAGAGAGAACCATGTCACTTCCTGTGACGTTTCATCAGCTGTTGCACTCATTTTGCACCAAATGCGCATGAGTGCCAGCGTCGTCATATACCTGGCCGCATACGTCACGGTGAAACTATTTAGACTTGTGAAATTCTGAAACCTTGTTATAGCGCATGCGTGGGCTTTTCTATCACAAATGAGGGTGTTTTATGGAACGATGTTTATTCAACACTGTATGTGAATTATGGTGTGAAACCGAAATAAACGAATACTTATTTAAAAATATTTATTTATATATATAACCTCAAACTCATACAAACAAGAAGGCGTGCATTCAAAGCACTTCACTTTATGATTACTTTAAAATACGACATGCAGTGGAGATAGCCGAGTGGCTGTTTGTCATGCAGGGACGAATAAACATTGTTCCATGTTTGAGGTTACATATAAATAAATATGTTTAAATAAGTATACATTTATTTCTGTTTCACACCATAATTCACATACAGTGTTGAATAAACATCGTTCCATAAACCACCCCCATTCATGATAGAAAAGCCCACGCATACGCTATATAAAGGTTTCAGAATTTCACAAGTCTAAATAGTTTCACCGTGACGTATGCGGCCAGGTATATGATGACGCTGGCACGCATGCGCATTTGGTGCAAAATGAGTGCAACAGCTGATGAAACGTCACAGGAAGTGACATGGTTCGCTCTTTTACAAAGTTCGGTCCCTTCACAGAACACCGGGGTTCTAAAGAAACTGGTAAACCGCATAGGAATGTGTATACCACGTCACTTTAGATCACGTGACTCAGCTGCTGGAGGTGAGGCGCTCGATGAGCATGCGCAAGAGGCCCAATCTCATCCAAACGACGTTGTTCTGATTTTCATGCCCGTAGGATTTTGCTACCGTCGAAATGAGCATGCTCAGTATGAGGTAATTGCATTCCACAGCTGACTGAAAGGAATGTATTGAATGCATTTAGGCATGCGTAGAGCTACTGGTAGCAAATTCTGAAGGGAGAGACATTTACCTCTTAAACAGGCAACTCACGCATGCTCAGTAGAAGCAGAGGGGAATCTGTCCGATGTTCATACCCCTCAAACTGCCCATGCGTGACAGCCATATGTTTCATATCCAATAAAGTGTTTTATTCTTAAAGGGGCAGGTGGGGAGGATTTTATCAGATATTCATACCATTATATGCCCTCAAACTGTCTTAAAGGGGTAGGTGTTTTTTTGTTTTACTCATATCCCTCTGTCTTAAAGGGGCAGGTGGGGTGGATGTTATTGCTCACAATGTTTCGTTATGAGCTCTGGATGTTTTAGTATATGACACACTGTTAGGGGTCTGTGCTTTGGATGTTTCAGTATGTGACACACTATTTGGGGTCTGTGCTCTGAATGTTCCAGTATGTGACACACTGCTTGGGGTCTGTGCGCTTGATGTTTCAGTGTGTGACACACCATTTGACGTCTGTGCTCTGAATGTTTCAGTATGTGACACCCAGTTTGGAGTCTGTGCGCTGAATTTTTCAGTATGTGACACACTCTTTTGAGTCTCTGATCTGCATGTTTCAGTATGTGATACACTTTGGAGTCTCAGCTCTGGATTTTTTTAGTATGTGACACTCTTTGGAGTCTCTGCACTGGATCTTTTAGTATGTGACACACTCTTTGGAGTCACTGCCCTGGATTTTTCTAAAAGCAGAGCCCATGCAGAAATGAAGAGGAGGGAAAGCCACTTACTTATATATCCCCCTAGGGACGTCTGCAGTCTGAAACTTAGGGTATGTAATCATTAAAGAACATCCCACACAATCTCCTGCTCTCTAAGAAAAGGCTAAAACTGCAGTCCCCTCTGCTGCTTGGTTAACTTAACTGCATCTACAATGTATTTGATATCAGCAAAGCACAGCATTTCTGAAAGGAGCAGCCCCCCCACCCCTACTGCTATATGCCTGTATTTGATTCCTGCACAGGAGCATGGCTCATTATCAGTCAAATTAAAATGTTTAAAAAAAAAAAATAATAATAATAATAATAATAATAATAATAATAATATTATATATACACACACTGTGTGTGTGTGTATATATATATATATATATATATATATATATATTAAAGTGATATTTTGCCAAGACCTTTGGAGCGCGCTTTCTACTGGAGTTGTGATTGCTTTTTGCTGCACCCAAGGCTGTGGAGTGAGGATCTGGGAGTGCATATTGTCATATATATATATATATATATATATATATATATATATATATATATATATATATGTGTGTGTGTGTGTGTGTGTGTGTGTGTGTGTGTGTGTGTGTGTGTGTGTGTGTGTGTGTGTGTGTGATATTATATATATATATATATACACACATACAGTATACACACAAAACATGGGTGGGATATTGTGTGTGTATGTGGCTTACACTGCTTCATTTGTTAATCATACCACTATCCACAGTTAGAATGACTGTCCAAAACATGACAATGTTGTGTGTCATAAGACCCAATAACTGGCTAGTGGCTACTATTTAATCACATCACAGGCAGCAAATTTTATTTTAACTATTTTTTTGTTTTGTATTTTTATGCTCCAAGAGTGTATTGGACATTGAGAAACGTGTACAGTAAGATTCTGTAGTGTTAAATAAACTTTATAATGCAAAATAAAGGTGTTATAGTCATTTATAAGAAAATGGTGATTAAATAACAATCAGGGGGGGGGGGGGGGTTGCCCAAATTGCCCAGCCCTAATATATATCCTTTGTGCTCCAGCATTTTAAATAGTGCAGCAGATCAGAGAGTCAGTGGGGCTAGTATCATATCAGCAATTAACAAATTGAGTAAAACAAAATGATGCATGCACCTTATGCTCTGTACGAAAGTGCTGGTGCACAGTGCATACTTAAATACACTCTTGAAGCAGCTATAACCTTTGATAAAGGCATTTTTGCTAATTGATATAATATTGAAAAATGTTTGTATTCAAAAGTGAAATGCACCCATGTGAGTTCCATTGTTGGCTGGAATGTCCCTATACATCTGCTGAAAAACGAGGTATAAATTAGTGTGGTTTACCTCACAGGAATAAAAAAAGGTTATTAATGACACACAATCATGTTACTGTAATCTGTATAGAGATCATTTACCTACAAACTAACATTTGACACAGAAGCTTTAGAACTAAACAAAAAAACAATCTACGTGAACGTACCAAGTACTACCAAATGCTGTTAACATCACGAGCACAAAGCAGTGCCCGGAAACAAGTTCCCGACTTCCCGGCAATTCGCGCCCCTGCATATTATCTTGAACATTGCCGCTTTCTCTAGCGGGGTTGCGCCCGAGCTCTTGTGCCGCGTCCCTAGTAACACAACTGGCGGCCTGGCTGGTGGGTGGAGATTGGGTTATTGCGCATGCGTGGGAGTCAGTGCTGGTGTCAACATGGAAGAGAGCGAGCAGGGTGAAGAAGGGAGAGTCGGGGACACGGGTTCTTGTACCCCACCGGTGAGTGAGGCTGCCCGGTGTGTGTATGTGCAGTGGCACCATGCATATGTATGTATATGCACGTACATGTGCCTACCAGCCTGCGGTGTGTATGTATACACTGTACATACACAGGGGCCGGTCTGTATGTACATGGTGCACAAACTGTAATGCACTGACCGATAATATACTCTGCCTTATAACTATACAGAGCTAATATGGATTCTATAAATGTGCCAGTATGCCCTGCCTTAGTGTGTCAGGGTGCTTTGTATGTATAACTGTACCTGTGACAGTATGCCCTGCTATAGTATGTCAGTGTGCTTTGTATGTATAACTGTACCTGTACCAGTATGCCCTGCCTTAGTGTGTCAGGGTGCTTTGTATGTATAACTGTACCTGTACCAGTATGCCATGGATATGTACTAGTATGCCCTGCCTTAGTGTCAGTGTGCTTTGTATGTATAACTGTACCTGTGACAGTATGCCCTGCTATAGTATGTCAGTGTGCTTTGTATGTATAACTGTACCTGTACCAGTATGCCATGGATATGTACCAGTATGCCCTGCTTTAGTGTGCCAGTATGCTTTGTATAACTGTACCTGTGCCAGTATGCCATAGGTATGTACCAGTATGCCCTGCCTTAGTGTGCCAGTATGCTTTGTTTGTGTAACTGTGCCAGTATGCCATGGATATGTACCAGTATGCCCTGCTTTAGTGTGCCAGTATGCTTTGTATAACTGTACCTGTGCCAGTATGCCATGGATATGTACCAGTATGCCCTGCCTTAGTGTGTCAGTGTGCTTTGAATGTTTAACTGCGCCTGTGCCAGTATCCCATGGATATGTACCAGTATGCCCTGCCTTAGTGTGTTAGTGTGCTTTGTATGTATAACTGTACCTGTGCCAGTATGCCATGTATATGTACCAGTATGCCCTGTTATAGTGTGTCAGTGTGCTTTGTATGTATAACTGTACCTGTGCCAGTATGCCATGGATATATACCAGTATGCCCTGCCTTAGTGTGCCAGTATGCTTTGTTTGTGTAACTGTACCTGTGCCAGTATGCCATGGATATGTACCAGTATGCCCTGCTTTAGTGTGCCAGTATGCTTTGTATAACTGTACCTGTGCCAGTATGCCATGGGTATGTACCAGTATGCCCTGCCTTAGTGTGCCAGTATGCTTTGTTTGTGTAACTGTGCCAGTATGCCATGGATATGTACCAGTATGCCCTGCTTTAGTGTGCCAGTATGCTTTGCATAACTGTACCTGTGCCAGTATGCCATGGATATGTACCAGTATGCCCTGCCTTAGTGTGTCAGTGTGCTTTGTATGTTTAACTGCGCCTGTGCCAGTATGCCATGGATATGTACCAGTATGCCCTGCCTTAGTGTGTTAGTGTGCTTTGTATGTAATGTATAACTGTACCTGTGCAAGTATGCCATGGATATGTACCAGTATGCCCTGTTATAGTGTGTCAGTGTGCTTTGTATGTATAACTGTACCTGTTCCAGTATGCCATGGATATGTACCAGTATGCCCTGCCTTAGTGTGCCAGTATGCTTTGTTTGTATAACTGTACCTGTGCCAGTATGCCATATGCCATGGATATGTACCAGTATGCACTGCCTTAGTGTGTCAGTGTGCTTTGTATGTATATCTGCACCTGTGCCAGTATGCTTTGTATGTTTAACTGCACCTGTGCCAGTATGCCATGGATATGTACCAGTATGCACCGCCTTAGTGTGTCAGCGTGCTTTGTATGCTTTGTATTCCTATAACCTCCGATCCAGTACCAGCACATTATTTAGTTTGCCTCAATATAAAAAGAACGCAGCTCGATCCTCCTTTTCCTACAGAGCGCCACAGTTATGGAACAACCTCCCGCAAACTTTCAAACCTTCCCCAAGCCTAATATCCTTTAAGAGATCCCTCTCTACATATCTCAAAACAGAATGCACCTGTCATTGTTGATTATATATTTCCTACCTGTTCTATGTTAATTGTTTGCATATATTGTGTATTATTGTTTTTTTAATTTTATTGTACCCTATTGTATCAATGCAATGTTTTGTGGACCCAGGACATACTTGAAAACGAGAGAAATCTCAATGGTATCCTTCCTGGTAAAATATTTTATAAATAATAAATAAATACGTATGCACTGTCTTAGTGTGTCAGTGTGCTTTGTATGTATAACTGTACCTGTGCCCGTATGCTTTGTTTGTATAACTGTACCTATGCCAGTATGCCATGGATATGTACCAGTATGCACTGCCTTAGTGTGTCAGTGTGCTTTGTATGTATAACTGTACCTGTGCCAGTATGCCATGGATATGTACCAGTATCCCTTGCCTTAGAGTGTCAGTGTGCTTTGTATGTATAACTGTACTTGTGCCAGTATGCTTTGTTTGTATGACTGTACCTCTGCCAGTATGCCATGGATATGTACCAGTATGCCCTGCTATAGTGTGTCAGTGTGCTTTGTATGTATAACTGTACGTGCGCCAGTATGCTCTGGATATGTACCAGTATGCCCTGCCTAAGTGTGTCAGTGTGCTTTGTTTGTATAACTGTACCTGTGCCAGTATGCTTTGTTTGTATGACTGTACCTGTGCTAGTAATAGTATGCTTTACGTGTATATTTGTGGCAGTGCCAGTTCAGTAGGCTTTTGTAAAATTCTATTTGAGATCATTAGTATGCTCAGCACGTATTACTGTGTCAACACTAGTTTGCTCAGCATGTAAAACTGCCGGTACTAATATGCTTCATGTGTACAGCTATGCTGGTGTCAGTATGTTCAGCAAGTATAATATAAACACTGTATATGCTAGCACTAACACAACACATATTGGAATAGTTGATACACTCCGTAGCAGAGAAGGGGTTAATCCTTTTTTCCCCCCTTTTTTTTATGTCTCTAGAATGGAACCGGTTAATCGCCTTTCTAAAGGTCTCTAGCCAGGAAGGCGTTAACCCATCTTCCACAACTTACTTGAAAATAAGGGGTTTACATTTAGTCAAGAACGTTTTTGTATCAGTGAAGGGGTTAATTACTGTTCTACAGACCCCTAGAGCCCCAAAGAAGGGCTTGATATTTGCTCTACAAGTAGTGATAAAATAGTTACTTTGTATCTCTAGTAGGGAAGTGTGCAGAAAAAGGGTAATCTTTCTAATCGTATCCCTGTAGCAATAAAGGGGTTAATTATTGGTATACAGGTCTCTGTAGCAGGGATTGGGTATATTGCTGCTGTGAAGGTGTTAATCACTGGTCTACTTGTCTTTTTAGCAGGAGAGTTATAAGTTGCTCTTGTTAGATCCCATGGCAGGGAAAGCGTTAATTTCTGAGATTTATAAGCAGGCAGGAGGAGGCTATGTGCTAATGTACAGGGCTCTGCAGCAGGGAAAGGGTTAATCCCTTCTCTGCCTGAATGGTCACTGTGGCCTTTTTTTCTTGCAGTTGAAATTTATTTGTTTTTCTATTTATGGCTCATTATTAGCGTAGCCAGACGCACCTCAGGTTGTCATATGCGGTTAGGAAATCCGCTCTCCGGAGATGTCATTAAAAAAATCCTACCGGTAGTATAATTACTGATGCGTAGGCCCCACTTCTTCACTCTTGTTAGTAACAAGTATTAATCTGATCTCCAGGAGACCAACAGCTTAAAGGGACACTAAACCCAATTTTTTTTTTAATGATTCAGATAGAGCAGAAATTTTAAGCAACTTTCTAATTTACTCCTATAATCAATTTATTTTCGTTCTCATGCTATCTTTATTTGAAAAAGAAGGTATCTAAGCTATATTTTTGGTTCAGACCCTGGACAGCACTTGTTTATTGGTGGGTGAATTTATCTACCAATCAGCAAGAACAACCCAGGTTATTCACCAAAAATGGGCTGGCATCTAAACTTACATTCTTGCTTTTCAAATAAAGATACCAAGAGAATGAAGAATATTTGATAATAGGATTAAATTAGAAAGTTGCTTAAAATTGCATGCTCTATCCGAATCATGAAAGAAAAAATTTGGGTTCAGTGTCCCCTTAATACAAAGAAAATTAAAGGGATAGTAAAGTCCAAATTCAACTTTCATGATTCAGATAGGGCATGTAATTTTAAACAACTTTCTAATTTACTTTTATAATTAAATTTGCTTTGTTCTCTTGTTATTTTTAGTTGAAATCTAGGTAGGCTCATATGCTAATTTCTAAACCTTTGAAGGCCGCCTCTTATCTCAGTGCATTTCACAGCTATAGGGCGTTAACTTATGCGTTTCATATAAATAACATTGTGCTCATGCACGTAGACTTATTTAAGAGTACACACTAATTGCCTGAAATGCAAGTCTGTCAAAAGCACTGGGATAAGGAGGCAGTCTGCAGAGGCTTAGATACAAGGTAATTACAGAGGTAAAAAGTGTATTAGTATAACAGTGTTGGTTATGCAATACTGGGGAATGGTAAATATAGGGATTATCTATCTTTTTAAACAATAAACATTTTTTGTTTTTTTTACTATTTTTTTTTAGTAGATAAACAAAACAAGCCCTAGAACTGACCCCTGAGGAACACCACTAGTAATAACAGCACCCCCTCTGCTGAATGTACTACAAAGACACTCTGGTCTTTTCTTAAAGGGACATGAAATGCAACATTTTTCTTTCATGATTCAAGAGAATACAATTATACAAAAGTTTCCAATTTACTTCTATTATCAAATGTGCTTAGTTCTCATGTTATTCTTTGTTGAAGAGATACCTAAATGGGTAAGTTGTACATGTTTGAGGCACTACATGACAGGAAATAGTTCTGCCATATAGTGCTGCAGTCACATGCACGCTCCTGAGCTACCTTCCTGCTTTTCAAAAAAGATAACAAGAAAACGACAAAAATCTAATAGAAGTACATTAGAAAGTTGTTTAAAACCGTATGTTCTATCTAAATCGTGAAAGAACATTTTGGGTTTTGTGTCTCTTTAAGCCAGCATTCTACCCAGCTCATAATATGTGAGTCTAGGTGAAGTAGATACAGCTTATGCACTAGTTGCTTGTGACAGTCCTTTTTCATTTTCAGTAAAACAGTCGTGCGCCTCCCCCTCATAGCTTTATATTATTAGCTTTTTGCAGGGAGATATAATCATTTTGTTTTTATACTAATGATCTGGTTAATTTGCTTTGTATTCTTCTCTTTGCTAATTAACCTTTAGGGAATTAGCGTCAGCTTAACTGGAACCTGGCAGCAGATGTCTGTGAAATTCATACTAGGTCCAACTCCTGCACCAGGAATGATTTAGTTTACAAGATATTATGTCTTGTATGTGAAATAGCAGTAAAAATGTTAAAACAAGAAAGTATTAAGTTAAAGGGACAGTAAACACCAGAATTTGTGATGTTTAAAAAGGTAGATAATCCCTTTATTACCATTCCCCAATTTTGCATAACCAACACAGTTATAATAATACACTTTTTACCTCTGTGATTACCTTGTATCTAAGTCTCTGCAAACTACCCCCTTATTTCAGTTCTTTTGAGAGACTTGCATTTTTAGCCACTCAGTGCTTGCTCTTCACGTGCCTGGGCTCAATGTTATCTATATGAAACACATGAACTAACGCCCTCTAGTGGTGAAAAACTGTCAAAATGCTTTCCAATTAGAGGCAGTCTTCAAGGTCTAAGAAATTAGCACATGGACCTCCTAGATTTAGCTTTCAACTAAGAATACCAAGAGAACAAAGCAAAATTGGTAATAAAAGTAAATTGGAAAGTTGTTTAAAATTGCATGCCCTATTTAAATCATGAAAGATTTTTTGTTACTTTACTGTCCCCTTAAGATTCTAGAGTTTATTAGTTTAGTACACACAGTATACTAAATTATTTGTAAAAACAGTGGCACTTTAATTCATAAAATATTTAAAGACGCTTCCTTTGTAAAATATTTACCATTTAGTGATGGTAAACGCGGTTTCTCCACCCGCATCTCATACTTGATTTAGCTGAGCGATGACAAATCCGGCTTCATCCAATCGTAGCGTGCCCCACTTGCTGTCTGGCTCGTGGGGCACGCAACAATTAAATGAAGGCGATCTAGAAACACACAGAAAAAGACCATATTTTATCTGACATACAGAAAAGATGGCTTAAAGTGAATGTAATCTTTCATGAATTAGTGCCAGGTTTTAAAAATACTGTTAAACACAGGAGCACTTTCACTCATGCAGCGTAGTTTTGTTTCTTGAACAAAGCCGGATGGTCGATCACCTGCCCGCCGTTCCTCTGCCCCTAGAGGATCCATCTTGTGAGGCCACTCCATGATTGGAGGAAGCAATTATGTTACATTATGTTAAGCAAAACAGGGCCCAGAAGTGGCGACTGAGGAACACCACTAGTAAGAATGTAACAATAATTCACATTTATTGTTGTTGTACGCATGCAGTTTAATTAGCTGATAACACAATAATACAGTGCATATTAAGGATTAACATATACTTTATTCCTTCTACTCTTTGGTTCCCAGGTGTTTCACCTGTAACTTTCTCCTCATTGGCTGCTGTTAGATAATGGGACACTGAACGGTCTGATGTTGGACAAGTGCCGGTTACTGCGTCCTGTCCAGCAGCCGTTACCATAGAGACAAAAGTGCGCCATTGCTTAGCTAGAGAACTGCTAATGATTCTATTACTGACATATAACATGATGGTTTGGTTTTATTTGTTACATGAGATTACAAGGTTGTCTTTTTTCTTTCCAGCCGATCGCTACAACACCTCCAGTATCACAGTTTGGACGCCTGGAAGAGCTTCAGAGTGAGAGCAGCAGCCCAGGAACCCATATCTCCAGCACCAGCGGCATGTCTCTGGGGGAGGCCATCAGACAGGCTGCGAGTCAGGTGATGTATACGTCATGCTGTCATTACAATATATTAAGTTAAATGCACCTTAATGTTTCTGTAAATATAAACAAAGAGCCTGATGATACGTTACAGTCTTTTGGAACATCTGCCATAGTTATTATCTAGATCATGGTGTCCAACGGGTGGTCCGAGGGCTACATACTGCCCTGTGAACTAGTTCTTGTGGCTCCAAGGAAAAGCAGAACAATTTTAGCCAATAGTGATTGTGGCCCCAGGAAAAGAGCAGAAATAAAGATGTGTGCTTTGGGGTGACAGCAGACAAGGATGCCCTGCACCTAAATCTAGCCCTGTCCAACTGGACATATTTATTTGTGTTCCTGATGATCCTACACCTGAGCAAGCGTTTCTCATGTTCTCTGTATGAGCAGCTGTGCCACATACACTATAACGTTGTTCACTCACAACCTTTTTTAACCTCTGTTTAGTTTATCTATTCTTAAACTATTTATTTCTATCTCCTAAAATGTTTCTTTATGCAGCGGGCCATATCTCGGTATGCACCTATCCTCCGTATGCACCTATCCTCCGTATGCACCTATCCTCCGTATGCACCTATCCTCAGTATGCACCTATCCTCAGTATGCACCTATCCTCCGTATGCACCTATCCTCCGTATGCACCTATCCTCAGTATGCACCTATCCTCCGTATGCACCTATCCTCCGTATGCACCTATCCTCCGTATGCACCTATCCTCCGTATGAATCTATCCTCCGTATGCACCTATCCCCATACTCCTCCAGTTCTTGTGTCTTGGTATGAGGGAAATGCTCTGATAATTCTATTAACTTGCAAATCTTATTTATTACACAAGGGCAAGCATTATGGCCACTTATATAAGCACAATGATTTGTTGAAAAGAGACAATAATTAGGAAGGAATATTGTGAATTCTTTAAGTGCATAAAAACACATTTTGAATTCCCCATAAAATGTGTAAAGGTCCAATATTTACTTTGAATTTTTCCAATTGGCTACAATTAAAGGGATATGAAACCCAAATTTGTAACATGAATCAGATAGAGAAGCGATTTTAAGCAACTTTCTAATTTACTCCTATTATCAATTTTTGTCTTCGTTCTTTTAGTATCTTTATTTGAAAAGCAGGAATGTACATTTAAGAGCCGGCCCATTTTTGATTGGTGGCTAAATGTAGCAAGCGCTATCCTGGGTGCTGTACCAAAACTGGGTCCGTCTCCTAAGCTTAAATTGCTACTTTTCAAATAAAGATACCAAAAGAACGAAGAAAAAATTGATAAAAGGAGTCAATTAGAAAGTTGCTTAAAATTGCTGCTCTATCTGAATCATGAAAGAAAACATTTTTCATATCCCTTTGAGTGCCATTATAGTAAAAACATTACATGAACTGATTTGTCATTTTAAGACTATTGACCCTGCACTACAGGGGTTAAACACATAGTAGAAGTACTGCTGTGGGTCCTGAATAATAACTGCCAATGATCCAATCACCGGTGCTAGTTACACAGCTGTGTCATGTGACTAGCACTACTGATTGGATCAGCTGCAAATACAAAGAGAGAAGCGCTCTACCAGGAACGACCAATAGCTCAGTAGCTAGTTCTATGTCGAGTCACCACCCAGCAGCAGCCTCTTTTAGCCCAGTTGCGCTTTTCACAGAGGAAAACGTTCCTGATATCAGTCTGATCCTGCCAAGTGAGCTCAGTCCAGCCCGAAACACCAGGCAATTCTCCTCTGAACAAGGAACATGACAACCCCAGACGATCGTTTCGGATTGGATCAGCTGCAGTTTGTGTTTAGGACCAGCAGTAATCTGCAGCTTCTGAGCGGTACTTATACTATGTGTTTAAAGGGATAGTTTAGTCAAAATTAAACTTTCATGATTCAGATAAAACCTGCAATTTTAAGCAACTTGCTAATTTACTTCTATTATCATTTTTTTTGTCTTGGTATCTTTATTTGAAAAAGCAAGAATGTAAGTTTAGATGCCGGCCCATTTTTGGTGAACAACCTGGGTTGTTTACTTGACAAAGTGGGGCTGCCAAAGAAAGCTGCGATTCCCCACAAAAAGTATGCACTAAAAGCACTCTGGGCCCTGACTATGGGCGGTATAGTTCCAAACAAAAGGAAAAATTAAAATATAACTTTTATTAATATATCATGTTTTAAAAACATTAAGAGTAACACACAATTAAAAAAAATCCAGACATTAATGACTTGTGACTGTGCAGAAATAAATAGAGGGGCCCTGTGATAATATGATTAGGGCCTTAGTTATATTGAAATCACACTCCCCCTCACAAATATGAAGTTATTTAGCTCTAAAAGATGTGAATAGATAAAATCTATTGGCTTTTATCATATGCTTATGCTAGTATCCTGGGCTATATATAATTGGTCTGGTACTACGTGATTGCCATGCGTATATCACCTGCAATCGGCTCCACCTTGTACTCAATGGTCCCTCAATCCCAGAAACATAAATGCTCTATGGTCCTGTGTTGTCCCAATGATAAACAAATAACTGTTGTACTGTGTCTGGGTTAGTGAATTTAACACACTAGTGAATCTGTCAGTCACTTGCTGTGAGTCCAGGGCCATCTGAATTGCCCCACTCCTAGGTAAAAAATGTGTAGTGTGTGTCGTGCTTAAACACATGTGATTACCATTGTTCTTTCGTTTAATAAGCAGGGCACTTACTCTAGTAAAGTTTCCTCAAGTTCATTTCTAATGGAAAAAAAGATACTTGCTGACTCGTGAATTGGTTACAATTCGATACATGTGAGATAAGAAACACAAAATATTCAATATTAATGTGTTATTTCACAAAATTTTAATATACTTTGAGATAAACACTGTCCTCTCTCTCAGGGGAATGTAACAGTAGGTTGTCTGTATTGTAAGATTCACGGAGCTAATGTGTACGGGCACTGTGCAAGGTAAATTGGATATATAATCTGATTCTGATTATCCCTTATCCTTGTGAATATTTTAATTGTGCTTTTGGAATTATTTCTGTCAATTAAATACTAACAGTTAAACTGTAATATAATACCACATGCCCCTGTCTTAAGAAAAGACTTTTATCAATATTTAGTTCCATCAGTTATTAAAGTTAGATGAACACTCGGTTCTGACTCTATATTCAATATATTCTATATGATTCTCAATCAGTTCAGCCGTTATTTAGTTCAAGCAACTATTAAAGCTATTTGAACATCCAGTTATGATTCTGTATGTAATATATTCTATACAATTTAACATCAATAATCCCCTTGGGGAGCCTATGCGTTCTAATATGTCATGTATCGATTCTTCTGTTGTGCTGATCGTCAGCACTGGTATCAGTAGTGTATTCTACTGAGTCTCCCAGACCTTGTAATTGGTTCGACACTAGTTCTATTCAATTGCATAAATACTAGGTCTGGCACAACCCAGACCGTTTTGTACAATTGGCACTAGCGATATTCAAAAATGTCAGATCCGGCACAGCCCTGACTATATAGTCAATTGATCTAGTTATCACTGAGTGTGTCAAGTATTGGTGAAACTGAATTGCATGAACGCTAAGTCTGGCACAACCCAGACCGTGCACTAATCTAAGCTTATCTGATACTAGCAATATTATGTGCAAAGAGCATGATCCAGTTCAGTCTCAATCTGGCAATTTAAAATAAGAGCGTCCAAACGCTCTAATAACTCCTCTGACGCGTTTCGCCCCTCCGGGCTTTGTCAAAGGCAGCCTGGGTTGTTCCTGCTGATTGGTGGATAAATTCACCCACCAATAAACAAGTGCTGCCCAAGGTCTGAACCAAAAATTGTCTGGCTCCTTAGCTTAAATGCCTTCTTTTTCAAATAAAGATAGCAAGAGAACAAAGAAAAATTGATAATAGGAGTAAATTAGAAACTTGCTTAAAGGGACACTCAGGTTAAATAAAATTTTCATGATTCAGATACAGCATGTAATTTTAAACAACTTTCCAATTTACTTCCATTAAAAAAAATGTGCACAGTCTTTTATATTTACAATTTTTGAGTCACCAGATCCTACTGAGCATGTGCAAGAATTCACAGACTATACGTATATGCATTTGTGATTGGCTGATTGCTATCACATGGTACAAGGGGAGTGGAAATATACATAACTTTAAAATTTGTTATAAAAAAATCTACTACTCATTTGAAGTTAAGACTAAGTGCTATTGCATTGTCTTGTTATCTTGCATTTGTTGATTATGCAAATCTAATGTGTTGACTGGTCCTTTAAAATTGCTGCTCTATCTGAACCACAAAAGAAAAAAATTGGGCTTAGTGTCCCTTTAAAATTACATGTTCTATCTGAATCATGAACATTTTTAATTTTGACTAGACTATCCCTTTAACCCCTTTTGGGGGGTTAAACACACAGAAGTACAGGGTCACTAGTCTTAAAATGACATTCTCTAAACGAATAAGACTTAACTTTGACTTAAATGAATAGAAGATAAGAAAGGTAATTAAATGCTTAACCCCTTTAGGACAGGATCAGAACAAAGTTTCAAAGTAAACAAACTGTAAAAAGCAGAAGTTACGTGATTGTTGCTGCGATCACGTGACTCAAACGACGGTTATGGAATCCAAGGGGACTGATTATGTTGCCAGGCACATCTTTCGGTCAGATCTTCAGTTTACTGATCGAGGAGGCGAGCAAGACGCCAAAAAACGTAGGACTCTCCATGCTGTCCTAAGGGCGCTAAAAGCCCAGCGCTGTTAGGACAGCATGGAACATCCTAAGGGCGTCAAGGGGTTAAAGGACCATTAAACTCAACATTTCAGCAATGCATACAGTGTTTATTATTGCAAGTGAAACCTTATGCTTCCCTTTACTGTATAATACATCTCCCAGGGAGGCTTAAAGGGACATAAAACACCATTTTTTTTTCTTTTATGATTTATACAGAGCATGCTATTTCTCCAACATTGGTGTGTCCGGTCCACGGCGTCATCCATTACTTGTGGGAAATGTTCTCCCCCACAGGGAAAGGCAAGGAGAGCACACAGCAAGAGCTGTCCATATAGCTCCCCCTCTGGCTCCGCCCCCCAGTCATTCTCCTTGCCGCTCTGAACAAGTAGCATCTACCACGGGGATGGCGAGGAGTTTGTGGTGTTAGTTGTAGTTTTTTATTCTTCTATCAAGAGTTTGTTATTTTAAAATAGTGCTGGCTTGTACTATTTACTCTATAACAGAAAAGTGATGAAGATTTCTGTTTAAGAGGGCTATGATTTTAGCACAAGTAACTAAAATCCATTACTGTTACCACGCAGGACTGTTGAAACAAGAGAACTTCAGTTGGGGGTAACAGTTTGCAGACTCATCTGCTTCAGGTATGACTAGTCTCCTTCTAACAACACAGGCTAATGCTAGATGACAGTCATTTTTCCCCTCAGGGGAAACGGTAAGCCATTTTTCTTTCACCTCAGCAAAAAAGATAACAGGCTTCCCCTTTTTGTTTTTTATGCTGGTAGACACTGTTTGGGGCTAAATCGATTGATTTTTATTACAATATTATACCATTTGAAATATTTTATAAGCTCACATACACTTGGGAACGTTTTTTTATTGATCTGGCTTGTTTTAGACACCTAAATCTAGTCAGGAAGGCCCCTTCACTCTAGTGTGCTGAGGAAGCCTCATTTTGGCACTTCAGCTGTGCAGTTGAATTTCAATGCAGTGCATGCAGATTCATGTGAGAGGGTCCTGTGGTTCAGAAAGTGACTCCAAAAGGCTTTTTTTCTGTGAATGGTGACCCCTAAGGAAGGTAAAAAGCTGCAGCAAGGCTGTAGCTGGGATTGTGGTGTGTAAAAACGGTTAAATCCAACAATTAGCTCCGGTTTGCTTGTTTTAAGAGCTAGAGTCTCCATATTTGCTGTGCAATACTTTCTAAGCATTAAGACACTGGGGTCCAAATTTCAGAAAAATCGGATATTGCCTTCATAGTTTTTTGAACATTCAGAAATAAATGTGTCATTTTATTATTTAAAGAGACAGTAACGTTTTTGTTTAAGCTAGAACATCTCCGCGCTTTGCTTAAGGAGGTATTAGCTACTCTGGATGACTGTGATTCCATGGTAGTACCAGAGAAGTTGTGCAAATTGGACAAATTTTTAGAGGTCCCAGTGCACGACGACGCTTTTCCAATACCTAAGAGGGTAGCGAACATAGTGGAAAAGGAGTGGGAGAAGCCAGGTGTACCCTTTGCCCCACCTCCTATATTTAAGAAAATGTTTCCATTGTAGACCCTAGAAGGGACGCATGGCAAACGGTCCCGAAGGTTGAGGGAGCTGTTTCAACGCTAGCGAAGCGCACAACTATTCCTATAGAGGATAGCTGCGCTTTCAAAGATCCTATGGATAAAAAATTGGAAGGATTGCTTAAAAAGATTTTTGTTCAGCAAGGGTTCATCCTTCAACCAGCTACGTGTGTTATTACTGTCACTTCAGCGGCGTCCTTTTGGTTCGAAGAACTAGAAAGGTCGCTCCAGAAAGAGACTTCCTATGAAGAAGTCATGGACAGAATTCACGCATTAAAGTTAGCTAATTCCTTTATATTGGATGCCGCCTTTCAAATAACGAAATTGGCGGCGAAAAACTCAGGTTTTGCTATAGTAGCGCGGAGGGCGCTTTGGCTAAAATCCTGGTCGGCAGACGTGTCGTCCAAGACTAAGTTACTGAATATTCCTTTCAAGGGTAAGACCCTTTTTGGGCCGGAATTGAAGGAAATTATTTCAGACATCACTGGGGGTAAGGGCCATGCCCTCCCACAGGATAGGCCTTTTAAGGCTAAGAACAAGTCTAATTTTCGTTCCTTTCGCAATTTCAGGAACGGACCGGCTAATAACTCCACTGCCGCTAGACAAGAAGGTAACGCGGCCCAGCCCAAACCCGCTTGGAAGCCCATGCAAGGCTGGAACAAGGGTAAACAAACCAAGAAACCTGCTGCTGCTACCAAGACAGCATGAAGGGGTAGCCCCCGATCCGGGACCGGATCTGGTAGGGGGCAGACTATCTCTCTTCGCTCAGGCTTGGGCAAGAGATGTTCTGGATCCCTGGGCACTAGAGATAGTTTCCAAGGGATATCTGTTAGAATTCAAGGGACTTCCTCCAAAGGGAAGGTTCCACCTGTCTCGATTATCTTCAGACCAGATAAAGAAACAGGCATTCTTACATTGTGTAGGAGACCTATCAAAGATGGGAGTGATAAACCCAGTCCCCTCCGGGGAACAAGGTCTAGGGTTTTACTCAAACCTGTTTGTGGTTCCCAAAAAAGAGGGAACTTTCAGGCCAATTCTGGATTTAAAGATATTAAACAAGTTCCTCAGAGTTCCATCCTTCAAGATGGAAACCATTCGGACAATCTTACCAACAATCCAGCAGGGTCAATTTTTGACTACCGTGGATCTGAAGAATGCGTATCTGCATATCCCAATCCACAAATCTCATCATCAGTTCCTGAGGTTTGCCTTTCTGGACAAACATTACCAGTTTGTGGCTCTTCCATTCGGTTTAGCCACCGCTCCCAGAATTTTCACAAAGGTGCTAGGGTCCCTTCTAGCGGTCCTAAGACCGAGGGGCATCGCTGTAGCACCTTATCTAGACGACATCCTAATCCAAGCGCCGTCTCTTTCCAAAGCGAGGGCTCATACAGACATTGTGTTGGCTTTTCTCAGATCTCACGGGTGGAAAGTGAACATAGAAAAAAGTTCACTGTCACCGTCCACAAGGGTTCCTTTTCTGGGAACAATAGTAGATTCTGTGGAAATGAAGATCTTTCTCACTGACGTCAGAAAGACAAAGCTTCTAAAAGCTTGTCGAGTTCTTCACTCTATTCCTCAACCCTCCATAGCTCAATGCATGGAAGTAATAGGACTAATGGTCGCAGCAATGGATGTGGTTCCTTTTGCTCGAATTCATCTAAGACCATTAAAGCTGTGCATGCTCAATCAGTGGAATGGGGACTATACAGACTTGTCTCCCCAAATTCAAGTAGACCAGGTAACCAGGGACTCACTTCTCTGGTGGTTGACCCAGGATCACCTGTCTCAGGGAATGAGTTTCCGCAGACCGGAGTGGGTCATCGTCACGACCGACGCCAGCCTCTTGGCTGGGGCGCGGTCTGGGACTCTCTGAAAGCTCAGGGCCTATGGTCGCGGGAAGAGTCGCTTCTCCCGATAAACATTTTGGAACTAAGAGCTATATTCAATGCGCTCCTGGCTTGACCTCAGCTAGCGGAAGCCAGGTTCATAAGATTTCAGTCGGACAACATAACGACTGTTGCGTACATCAATCATCAGGGGGGAACAAAGAGTTCCCTAGCGATGAAGGAAGTAACCAAGATAATCCAATGGGCAGAGAATCACTCCTGCCATCTATCTGCTATTCACATCCCAGGAGTAGACAACTGGGAGGCGGACTATTTGAGTCGTCAGACTTTCCATCCGGTGGAGTGGGAACTCCATCCGGAGGTCTTTGTTCAGTTAACCCACTTATGGGGCATTCCAGACATGGATCTAATGGCGTCCCGTCAGAACTTCAAGATTCCTTGCTACGGGTCCAGATCCAGGGATCCCAAGGCGACTCTAGTGGATGCATTAGTGGCGCCTTGGTCGTTCAACCTAGCATATGTGTTTCCACCGTTTCCTCTCCTCCCCAGGCTCATAGCCAGGATCAAACAGGAGAAGGCCTCGGTGATTCTGATAGCTCCTGCATGACCACGCAGGACTTGGTATGCAGACCTGGTGAATATGTCAGGAGACAGGACCTTCTAGTACAAGGTCCATTCGAACATCCAAATCTAGTTTCTCTTCAGCTGACTGCTTGGAAATTGAACGCTTGATTTTATCCAAGCGTGGGTTTTCAAATTCTGTGATTGATACTCTGGTCCAAGCCAGAAAACCTGTGGCGGATTTACCATAAAATATATCTGTTGGTGTGAATCCAAAGGATTCTTCTGGAGTAAGATTAAAATTCCAAAGATTCTCTCCTTTCTCCAAGAAGGTTTGGATAAAGGATTGTCAGCTAGTTCTCTAAAAGGACAGATTTCTGCATTATCCGTCTTGTTGCACAAACGACTGGCGGCTTTGCCAGATGTACAAGCTTTTGTTCAGGCTTTGGTTAGAATCAAGCCTGTTTATAGACCCATGACTCCTCCTTGGAGTCTAAATTTAGTTCTTTCAGTTCTTCAAGGGGTTCCGTTTGAACCTTTACATTCCATAGATATTAAGTTACTATCTTGGAAAGTTCTGTTTTTGGTTGCTATTTCTTCTGCTAGAAGAGTTTCTGAATTATCTGCTTTGCAGTGTGATCCACCCTATCTGGTGTTCCATTCAGATAAGGTTGTTTTGCGTACTAAGCCTGGTTTTCTTCCAAAAGTTGTTTCCAACGAGAACATCAACCAGGAAATAGTTGTTCCTTCTTTGTGTCCGAATCCAGTTTCAAAAAAGGAACGTTTATTACACAATTTAGATGTTGTTCATGCTTTAAAGTTCTATTTAGAAGCAACAAAAGATTTTAGACAAACCTCATCCTTGTTTGTCGTTTACTCTGGTAAGAGGAGAGGTCAAAAAGCTACTGCTACCTCTCTCTCTTTCTGGCTGAAAAGCATTATCCGCTTGGCTTATGAGACTGCCGGACGGCAGCCTCCTGACCGTATCACAGCTCACTCTACTAGGGCTGTGGCTTCCACATGGGCCTATAAGAACGAGGCTTCTGTTGACCAGATATGTAAGGCAGCGACTTGGTCTTCTCTGCACACTTTTGCCAAATTCTACAAATTTGATATTTTTGCTTCTTCGGAGGCTGTTTTTGGGAGAAAGGTTTTGCAAGCCGTGGTGCCTTCTGTTTAGGTAACATGATTTGCTCCCTCCCTTCATCCGTGTCCTAAAGCTTTGGTATTGGTTCCCACAAGTAATGGATGACGCCGTGGACCGGACACACCAATGTTGGAGAAAACAGAATTTATGCTTACCTGATAAATTACTTTCTCCAACGGTGTGTCCGGTCCACGGCCCGCCCTGGTTTTTTTAATCAGGTTGAAATTTTTTTTCTTTATACACTACAGTCACCACGGCACCCTATAGTTTCTCCTTTTTCTCCTAACCGTCGGTCGAATGACTGGGGGGCGGAGCCAGAGGGGGAGCTATATGGACAGCTCTTGCTGTGTGCTCTCCTTGCCTTTCCCTGTGGGGGAGAACATTTCCCACAAGTAATGGATGACGCCGTGGACCGGACACACCGTTGGAGAAAGTAATTTATCAGGTAAGCATAAATTCTGTTTTTAAACAACTTTCCAATTTACTTCTATTATTTAGTTTGCTTCCTTCTCTTGTTATCCTTTGCTGAAAAGTTTATCTAGGTAAGCTCAGGAGCAGCAAAGAACCTAGGTTCTAGCTGCTGATTGGTGGCTGCATATATATACTGATTGTCAGTGGCTCACCTATGTGTTCAGTCAGCAAACAGTGATGCATTGCTGCGCATTCAACAAATGATACAAAGAGAATAAAGAAAATGTGATAATAGAAGTAAATTGAAAGTAGTTTAAAATTGTCTGTTCTACCTAAATTATATTTGGGTTTTATCTCCCTTTAAGTGAATACTTTTAGCTAACTTTTTGTGAACTTCTGTTTCCCCCTCACCTTACCTGTAGTCATTTGCTTTTAAAAGGACAGTGTACACCAGTTTTCATATAACTGCATGCAATAGAGACTACTATAAAGAATAAGATGCACAGATACTGAAATAAAAATCCAGTATAAAACTGTATAAAAACTTACTTAGAAGCTCTCAGTTTAGCTCTGTTGAATGAGGTTAGACAGGGACAGCCAATGAAAAGGGCAGAAAGAGCAGACACCCCTCATCCCCTGCATATGAAAATACAGATTACACAAACAATAGCAGCAAGAATCTGTACACCTGGGTCTATATCTGATACTGTGGGGCTTGGTTAGGAGTCTGAAAATCAGCACAATGTTATTATAAAATAAGCAAAACTATAGATTGTAACAAAAACACCCTCACATGGGCTTTATAAAGGGATCATGTACAATGCCCCTTAAAGGCAGATTATCAATTTTACATCAACAATCATGATAGGAAAAGTATTCTTTGCAATAGAAGTGTGCACACTATGTAGTTTAGGTGTGGTTATTATTGCTTATATATACATAGATATTTATATTTAGCCATTGGGAATTACTAAGTTCAATCACTGCTAAACCACCTTTAAAGGGACATGAAACCGAACATTTTCTTTCATGATTCAGATAAAGAAAACAATTTTTAAAAAGTTTCCAATTTACTTATTATTAAATATGTGTTGTGCTCTTATTCTTTGTTTAAGAGATATCAAGATAGGTAGCGTGCACATGTCTGGGGCTCTACATGACAGGAAATAGTGCTGCCATCTAGTGCTCTTGCTAATGTATAACATTGTTATAAAACTGCTGCCATCTAGTGCTCTTGCTAATGTATAACATTGTTATAAAACTGCTGCCATCTAGTGCTCTTGCTAATGTATAAAATTGTTATAAAACTGCTGCCATCTAGTGCTCTTGCTAATGTATAACATTATTCTAAAACTGCTGCCATCTAGTACTCTTGCTAATGTATAACATTGTTATAAAACTGCTGCCATCTAGTGCTCTTGCTGATGTATAACATTGTTATAAAACTGCTGCCATCTAGTGCTCTTGCTAATGTATAATATTGTAAAACTGCTGCCATCTAGTGCTCTTGCTAATGTATAACATTGTTATAAAACTGCTGCCATCTAGTACTCTTACTAATGTATAACATTGTTATAAAACTGCTGCCATCTAGTGCTCTTGCGAATGTATAACATTATTATAAAACTGCTGCCATCTAGTGCTCTTGCTAATGTATAACATTGTTATAGAACTGCTGCCATCTAGTGCTCTTGCTAATGTATAACATTGTTATAGAACTGCTGCCATCTAGTGCTCTTGCTAATGTATAACATTGTTATAAAACTTCTGCCATCTAGTGCTCTTGCTAATGTATAACATTGTTATAAAACTGCTGCCATCTAGTGCTCTTGCTGATGTATAACATTATTATAAAACTGCTGCCATCTAGTGCTCTTGCTAATGTATAAAACTGCTGCCATCTAGTGCTCTTGCTAATGTATAACATTGTAATAAAACTGCTGCCATCTAGTGCTCTTGCTAATGTATAACATTGTTATAAAACTGCTGCCATCTAGTGCTCCTGCTAATGTATAACATTGTTATAAAACTGCTGCCATCTAGTGCTCTTGCTAATGTATAACATTGTTATAAATCTGCTGCCATCTAGTGCTCTTGCTAATGCATAACATTGTTATAAAACTGCTGCCATCTAGTGCTCTTGCTAATGTATAACATTGTTATAAAACTGCTGCCATCTAGTGATCTTGATAATGTATAACATTGTTATAAAACTGCTGCCATCTAGTGCTCTTGCTAATGTATAACATTATTATAAAACTGCTGCCATCTAGTGCTCTTGCTAATGTTTAAAGGGCCACTGTAAGTAAATATTTTCTATGCCTGTTACTAACTACCCCAAATACGCTTTTTATCAATAGCATTTCATTAACATATCTCTACCGTATATCAGAAATCTTGTCTGCAAATTTAATTGTTTTCCAAACCCACTCCGTGGGTATCCTTTGCTCTGTACCAATCCGTTTACAATACCTAGGTTTCAAAATGGCGCTTTAAACACAAAGTTATTGGTTTAAGTATTTTGAAAATGCAGTGCTGAAAATAGTGGGCAGGATAACGTGACATCATCGGCGAATAAAATATATAACTTTTAGAACGTTATGAAACTTCGTTTTGGAGAAAATATAGGTCAGTAGGTTTTAATTCATGTTT
Organism: Bombina bombina; assembly: GCF_027579735.1. Classification (NCBI taxonomy): domain Eukaryota; kingdom Metazoa; phylum Chordata; class Amphibia; order Anura; family Bombinatoridae; genus Bombina; species Bombina bombina. Next base: position 1,415,986,454 of record NC_069500.1, read on the forward strand.
ATTAACTTTAATATGTTAGTTGTTTAGCTTAAAAAGTATAACAGAAAGTAATCCTTTAACATTGTTACAAAACTGCTGCCATCTAGTACTGCAGACACGTGCACGCGCCTGAGCTTACATCTGCTTTTCAACAAAGGATAAGAAGAAAAGTAAGAAAAATTGATAATATAAGTTGTTTTTCATTGTATGTTCTATCTGAATCATGAAAGAAAAATGTGGGGCTTGTTTGTCCCTTTAATCCCTTCGCTACCGGTAATTTCAGAGAAAACCTTGCCCAAAATATTGAAGAATTGTTAGCGTTTTTGCTAACCCCATTTATACTGAAATACAGCCTTGATTTTGTGATATTTACCTATCAATACTACATTTTATTTATTATAGTAGACAACCTAAGGTGTATATCAATATATTTTATTTATTTATTATAGTAGACAACCTAAGGTATATATCAGTACTATATTTATTTATGTATTATATATAGTAGACAAACTAAAGTATATATTAATACTATATTTTATGTATTTATTACAGTAGACAACCTAAGGTATATATCAATACTATATTGTATTTATTTATTATAGTAGACAACCTAAGGTATATATCAATACTATATTTTATTTATTTATTTATTATAGTAGACAACCTAAGGTATATATCAATACTATATTTTATTTATTTATTATAGTAGACAACCTAAGGTATATATCAATACTATATTTTATTTATTTATTATAGTAGACAACCTAAGGTATATATCAATACTATATTTTATTTATTATATTAGACAAACTAAGGTATATATCAATACTATATTTATTATAGTAGACAACCTAAGGTATATATTAATACTATATTTTATGTATTTATTATAGTAGACAATCTAAGGTTTATATCAATACTATATTTTATTTATTTATTATAGTAGACAAACTAAGCTATATATCAATACTATATTTTATTTATTATAGTAGACAAACTAAGGTATATATCAATACTATATTTTATTTATTTATTATAGTAGACAAACTAAGGTATATATCAATACTATATTTTATTTATTTATTATATTAGACAAACTAAGAAGTATATATCTAGGCCAAAGGTTTTCTTAGGCGGTGGCCCCTCCCCTCTGACGAAATTTTCCAGACAGTGCCGCCCATAACGGATGCTATTTTATTTTTTCTCTTTAAAGACATTTTTGATATTTATTTTTAGTTTTAATTTGGGGAATTTACGTCAGATCCAGGTTTCACATACCAATCTTAAGAGCTGGTTCTCCTCAACCAATTTGTACTTTTATTGCTCCTGTGTTAAATGCAACTTACTGATCAAGACAACAAATGCGATGCAGTCTTTGCGCAACTTTGACCTTGGTGCCTTTCTTCCACCTACATTACACCCTTTGCCTTTTTCCACCACAAAATGGCAAGTGTCATCGTCTTTTATCCTTTTAACAACGTTGTATTCTGGCCAAATTCTTCTGGGCTTTAACGCCGATGGACGGAATACAACGTCCTAACCGGGTGGCTTTCCTGAAGCTACTGGCGCTACCCAGATGGGGTCTTGAGGGCGTGCCGAGCATCATAGGGACACCCCCCTGACGCATTCCCATCATTGAAATCTCGTGATCACGTGCACGATCGCAAGATTTAAAATTGTTTACATCAGAGCAGTTGTTCCGATGTAGACAGTTTAACTCCGACAGGAAAGGGTTAAAAACTGATGTTTGTTTTGCCAAAGTCATCTGCTGCTTGTGGTTTCCATAGCATAATGTGAAGTGTCACTGCTCTCACGCCCCCCTGGGGATGCCTGCCTCACACTTTAAAAACTCCTGATCTAGGCTCATTTTAGAATATTTCATGCCACTGTTTCGCCGATAAATGCAATCGTATTAAAAAATGTTTTCACTTTTTTACAAACTTTGGGGTTCTCACTGAATTTTTTTACACACAACTACTGGAGTCATAAGACAAATGGTAGTAAATCGATTCTCTGGGACCCCTTTGTTCAGAAATAGCAGAAATGCATGTCTTTGCTATTTTTTTTAACAATTAGAAATCCGCTAATTGCAGCTGCGATTCACACTTCTGAAATTTCCGTCAGTAAAGGGTTTAATTAGTTAGCTGGTAAGATTAATAGTATTTTAATACAGGGATTATACTCACACCTGACACGTTCCACCTCCTTGATCCCTTTCCAGACAGCTCTCTCCCCTCCCACACCTGTCAGGGTTTTTCCCTCCTTTGTTTGCCATGTGCTGCTGGCAGCCATTTTACTCACCTCTCTTGCTAAATCTGGTGCAAAGTGTGTGATGCTGCTCATTTCCTGAAGCCCTCTTATGGCCAGAATGGTGTACATAATCCGTATGAGATAGGTTGCAGTCTCAGAATTGTGATGTCATCACTTATTATTTAAAGGGCCTCTGTTCAGTATGCTTTGCCCTTGCGAGTTGTGAGTTCCTAGGGATTACCTGGCTGTCTGACGTCCCTCCTGGTTCCTGATCCCTGGCTTGTTCTTGACTCTGGCTCGTCTGACTACTCGCTTTGGCTCCTGACTCGGCTCGTCTGACTACTCGCTTTGGCTCCTGACTTGGCTCGTCTGACTACCAGCTCTGGCTTTGACTCCTGGCTTGTTATTTGACTTGTGGACTCTTTATTATTTTTTTGTTATTAATAAAGGTGTGATTATTTTTGCACTTCTCGTCTCAGTCTGATTCCAGCACCCTGACATTACGCAAGGGCCATGAATCCTGATGGTGCTAATAATCCACCTTTACCTACCATCATTTCCAGGATGGATGAACAGGATCACCTCTTTGATCAATTTGCACTTGCCCTGCAAACCCTTCTGACTCGCACTGCACATTTGGACCAGAGTGTCCCACAAGTTATGGCTGCTCATGTTTCCGCTGCTGCACCTAGTCCTACTAGGAGCATGTCCAGTTCTGCTCCTCTACCTCAGCAATATTGAGGCGATCCTATTCAGTGCAGAGGGTTTTTGAACCAGGTTGGCATTTACTTTGAGATGTTACCTCATGCGTTTCCCTCTGACAGAGCTAAGGTGGGATTTCTCATCTCGTTACACTCTGACACGGCTCTTGCCTGGGCTAATCCCTTGTGGGAGACAAACCTGTGTGTCTTTTTTATCCTAATTGACACCAGACTCAGAGAGAGGCCCTCTTTCAAGGAGCGCTTGCGGAAGCCTCCTGTTCCATTGTCTCCTACGTGTTCATCCACACCTATGCCTCCTGGTCCCGAGTCACCAGGTACTGCTGAGCTGATGCAGTTGGGATTCATGCATCTCTCTGCGGCACAGAGGGCCTTTAGGAGGAGGGAGGGGCTCTGCCTCTATTGTGGGTTACAGGGCCACCTTTTAAAGTCTTGTCCTACACGGCCGAGAAACGCTAGCAGCTAAGGTCCTGTCGGGGGCAGACCTTGGGTGGTTTATCCTCGTCCCCGGAACCGCTAAAGGAGAAACCTTCCTGAGTGGACCTTTCCTGGGTGTACTCCTCCATAGTCACCCAGGCTCTTGTTGACTCCAGTGCTGCAGACTATTTCATTGATGGTGCTTTTGTATCAAAGCACTCCATTCCTGTATTGCCTCGGTCCGTTCCGCTTGCTATTGAGGCCATTGATGGCAGGCCCCTTCAGCCCGCACTCGTTACTCACGAAACCACTCCGTTATCCATGGCTGTTGGAGCTCTCCATTTTGAGACTCTCCAGTACCAGGTGATAAACTCTCCACATTTTCTGGTTGTTCTGGGTTATCCCTGGCTCCAAAAGCACAATCCCAGTCTCGACTGGCGCAGGTCCAAAGTTTTGTCATGGTCTCCGGCAATGTATTTCCACTTGTCTTCGGAAACCAGTCAAAGTCTTGTGCACTTCTTCGGTATGTCAATTGCCAGAGGAGTACCGAGAGTTCCTAGACGTTTTTGACAAGGTGCGTGCCGGTATGTTGCCTCCCCACCCGTCTTACGATTGTGCCATAGACCTGCAACCCGGAGCCATTCCTCCTCGGGGCCGGGTTTACCCTCTGTCTGTTGCAGAGAATTGTGCTATGGAGGAGTATGTTGCTGATGCTCTGTCACAGGGGATCAACCACAAATACTGCTCTCCTTCAGGGGCTGGCTTCTTCTTTGTGAAGAAAAAGGGTGGCGAGTTAAGACCATGCATTGATTATAAGGGTCTTAATCGTCTTACCGTTAAGAATGCTTACCCTATTCCGCTCATTACGGAACTCTTTGACCGCCTCAAGGGAGCTACAGTCTTATCTAAACTTGATTTGAGAGAAGCGTACAATCTCGTTAGGATCAAAGAGGGCCACAAATGGAAAAAAGCATTTAACACCAGGAGCGGGCATTATGAATATCTTGTAATGCCCTTTGGCCTATGTAATGCTCCTGCTGTTTTTCAGGAATTTATTAATGATGTCCTACGAGATATGTTGCAACAGTGTGTTGTGGTGTACTTAGTCGACATCCTCATACACTCACCCATACTTGAGGCTCATCATTCTAATGTCACACGGTTACTTCAGAGACTACCTGAGAACGGCCTGTTTTGTAAACTCGAGAAATGTGAGTTCCATCAGACTCAAGTAACCTTCCTAGGTAATGTAATCTCCGTTTCAGGGTTCTCCATGGATCCTGACAAGTTGTCTGCAGTGGCCTCGCCCAGTTGGTCTTCGCTCTAACGTTTTTTGGACTTCGCCAATTACTATAGAAAGTTTATTAAGAACTTTTCTTCCTTGGTCAAACCTATCACAGACATGACCCGTAAAGAGAATAATTCACTCCATTGGTCACCTACTGTTATTAAGGCCTTTGATAGTCTTACGTGTGCCTTTGCTGCCACTCCAGTACTGGCTCATCCTAATCCTGTCCTGCCTTCCGTTCTTGAGGTTGATGCGTCTGAGACTGGAGTAGGTGCCCTCTTATCTCAACGTCCTACACCTGACGGTTCCTTGCATCCATGCGATTTCTTCTCTAAGAAATTGTTTCCAGCGGAGAGCAATTATGAAATTGGCGACAGGGAATTACTGGCCTTAATTTTGGCACTCAAGGAATGGAGGCATCTTCTCGAGGATACTAGCGTACCAGTGCTCATTCCTACTGACCATAAGAATTTAACTTATCTATCCAAAGCTAAACGTTTGTCGCCCCGACAGGCCAGATGGTAGTAAGAATGTTAGGGCTGATGCCCTCTCACTACATTTTTCGCCTCTGTCCAAGGAGGAGTCTGTACCTACTCCAGTTGAACCTCCTGACCATATTTTGGCTACCATACGTACTAATTTGATTTCTCCCTTGGGGGAGGAGATCCTGGCTGCACAAACCAATGCACCTCCTGAGAAACCTAGTGGTAAAGTGCTTTGTTCCTGAAAATCTTTCAACTAAACTTTTGCACACTTACCACTATCCTAAAGCCGCAGGTCACCCAGGCAAAAAACTAATGATTTGGTCTGTCACTCAACAATTCTGGTGGCCAGGTCTTCATTCTGATGTAGCTGGGTTTGTTGCCTCCTGCTCAGTTTGTGCACAGAATAAGACTCCTCTACGTCTTCCTGTGGGTCTTCTTCAACCTATTGCTAATGGTGAGCGTCTTTGGACACATCTTTCCATGGACTTCATTGTCAAGCTCCCTGTTTCCAATGGCAATACTGTTATCCTAATGGCGGTTGACCGTTTTTTTCCCTAAAATGTCACATTGCATTCCCTTGAAGAAGCTGCCTACCTTCAGGAGCTTGCTTCAATTTTTGCCCGGGAGGTCTTCCGTTTACATGGGTTACCCAAGGAGATAGTGTCGGACCGGGGTAGCCAATTTGTCTCCAGATTTTGGCGTTCTTTTTGTGCTCAAATGGGAATCCAGCTTTCCTTCTCCTCGGCATATCACCCTCAATCTAATGGGGCTGCGGGACGGTCTAATCAAGCTCTGGAACAGTTCCTCCGTTGCTATGTCTCAGATCACCACAATAATTGGTCTGAACTGTTACCTTGGGCAGAGTTTGCTCGTAATAGGTGCTATTAATGCTTCCTCTAGTTATCCCCGTTCATGGCGAATTATGGGTTTCAACCATCCTTGTTGCCTAATTCATTCATGTCTCTGGGTATTCCGTCTTTGAAGGAGCATCTCTGGCAACTCTGTTCCACGTGGGTGCAGGTTCAGGATTGCCTTCATCGTTCTATGCAGCGCCAAAAAATCCAGGCTGATCGTAGGCGTCTGCCCGCGCCTTCCTACCAGGTTGGTGAGAGGGTTTGGCTGTCCTCCCGCAACTTGAACCTTCGTGTGCCTTCCAAAAAACTGGCTCCCTGTTATGTTGCTCCTTTTCGAATACTCCGACAGGTCAATCCTGTGGCCTATGCTCTTGACCTTCCTCTTGCAATGCGCATCTCCAATGTTTTTCATGTCTCCCTCTTGAAACTATTGGTTTGTAATCGGTTTACCACTGTGTTGCCTCGTCCCCATCCTATCTTTGTTGACAACCATGAAGAATATGAGGTCAGCAGCATTATTGACTCACGTATGTCATGGGGCCGCGTACAGTATTTGGTTCACTGGAGAGGCTACGGTCCGGAGGAGCGTTCATGGGTTCCCTCCTCTGATGTTCATGCTCCCTTTTGTGCCTTCCATGCCCGTTTCCCCAATAAGCCTTTTGTCCTCCCGTGGAGGGGTCGTTGAGGGGAGGGTACTGTCTGGGTTTTTCCCTGCTTTGTTTGCCATGTGCTGCTGGCAGCCATTTTACTCACCTCTCTTGCTGAGTCTGGTGCAGAGTGTGTGATGCTACTCATTTCCTGAAGCCCTCTTATTGCCAGACTGGTGTACATCATCCGTGTGAGACAGGTTGGAGTCTCAGAATTGTGATGTCATCACTTATTATTTAAAGGGCCTCTGTTCAGTATGCTTTGCCCTTGCGTTGTCTCAGACCTGTTTGTGAGTTCCTGTGGATTACTTGGCTGTCTGATGACCCTCCTGGTTCCTGATCCCTGGCTTGTTCCTGACTCTGCTGTTCTCCTTGTTCCTGACTCCGGCTCATCTGACTACTCGCTTTGGCTCCTGACTCGGCTCGTCTGACTACCAGCTCTGGCTTTGACTCCTGGCTTGTTATTTGACTTGTGGACTCTTTATTATTTTTTTGTTTTTAATAAAGGTGTGATTATTTTTGCACTTCTCGTCTGTCTGATTCCTGACACCCTGACAACACCATACTCTTGACCACCATCTTAAAGGGACATTATACAGCCAATCACATGAGGAATCTATGTGCAGCCACCAATCAGCAGCTACTGAGCCTATCTAGATATGGTTTTCAGCAAAGGATATCACGCGAATTAAGCAAATTAGATAATAGTAGTAAATTAGAAAGTTGTTTAAAATTGCATGTTCTTTCTATATCCGGAAAGGAAAAAATGAGGTTTTATGCCCCTTTAAGTACTTGCAGATAGTCTACCAGTATGAAGTTGTTGTTTTTTTGTTGTTGTTGGTTTTTTTTCTTTTAAAATAAAATTATTTGTATTTATTTATGTTTGTTGCAGTGTGGGATCCCCCCTGATCCCGCCCCCAAACAGCTCCCTAACCCTCCCCAACTTATGGTGTTCATCCTTTTAGGTGCTGTCAGCTATCTTTTTACCCATTTTATAGATTTATTTTGATCTTTGTATTCATTTATTCATTATTTTATATATTTTTCTATAGTGTAGCGGCCCAACACCCCTCCCCTCCCGATTGCTAATGTAGGGACCCCCACCCGAATCCATAATTTTTTTCTGTAGCGTCCCTTCCCTCCCTCTACCATCCATACTTATTTTTCTACAGTGTAGGGTTCCGCTTCTTCCTCCCACTCCACCCCCCTCCTCCGCTGTGCCACCTGCCTACATCCCTCCTAACCCTCCCACCGCCACAAACCGATAGTGCTTTGGTTCCATATGCAGCTCAGGGACAATATCTTTATTTTTTTACATAGAAATGCTCAGGTGATATTTTCTTGTCAGCTTTTTACAAATAAGCTGCATCACTTTCAAGTGCTTCAGCATTTGGTTATCATGTCCTCTTAACTGCACATTTGCAAATATCTGTGTATTGGTTTGTGATTGGTTAGCAGGGGTTCTTTTGTTCTTGTAAACAGGGAAATCGGCAAACATAAAACAAATATAATCATTTGACAAAGTAAAACTACATTATTCATTGCAAAATGCTTCTCATATATTAAGGTACATTATCCTGCTGCTTATAGTTTGTGTTTAGCGTCCCTTTAACACATTCTAATGTAAAAACGACCCTTTCTAATATCTGCATTACTGAACCCCTACATAGGGGCTGAATACATAGGTAAAGACCCTCTCCAGAGCTGTAAGCACTGCAGCTTCTGAGCAGACAACAACCAGTGACTAATCAGGAACGACCATCGCACAACCCACCAATCATAGGCTTAGTCCTGCTTGAGAGCGGCAGTGCTTATAGCTCTGGAGAGGGATTTTACTTATGTGGTTAATTTAGATCATGTCATTTTTGCAATAATCTGCCCCCTTGAAGCCTCAAGCATTGAAGCTTCTGGGTATGAAATTACCAGTGAACCAACCAGGGGTGGCAGTCACATGATCTACCAATCACCTGCAGTTTCATAGCCATGAGCTGGGAAAAAAGGAAGGGCTTAAAGAGACGGTAAAGTCCAAAATAAACTTTCATGATTCAGATAGGGCATGTCATTTTAAACAACTTTCCAATTTATTTTTATCATCAAATTTGCTTTGTTCTCTTGTTATTCTTAGTTGAAAGCTAAACCTAGGTAGGCTCATATTCTAATGTCTAAGCCCTTGAAGGCTGCCTCTTTTCTGAATGCATTTGAAAGGTTTTTCACAGCTAGAAGGCATTCGTTCAAGTGTGCCATATAGATAACATTGTGCTCACATGTAGTTATTTCTGAGTCAGACTCTGAACTAATTGGCTAAAATGCAAGGCTGTCAAAAGAACTGAAATAAGGGGGCAGTCTGCAGAGGCTTAGATTCAAGGTCATTACAGAGGTAAAATGTATTAGTGCCAGTAAACCTAAAAAATAATGTTATATAATTCTGCACATAGTTTTATACGAGTGCTAGCTTTATAAAACCTAATATATCCGGTAAACTTTTCTAGACAAACATTATTTTTTAGGTTTACTGGCCCTTTAAGATAACAGTGCTGGTTATGCAAAACTGGGGAATGGAAAATAAAGGGATTATCTATCTTGTTAAACAATAACATTTTTAGTGTTTACTGTCCCTTTTGAGCAAATAAGTAGAACATTATTCAGTACATTTTATTGCTGCTATACATGGTGCATATATAACAAGTTTACTGTATCTTTCAGCATTTTCCTCTGTAACATTTAAGAGCACACATACACACGTAGTGCTCTGTATTTGGCTAATGTATGACATAAAGCTGCGGTGTGTTTAAGTTCATCTTCATAGTGAGTCACTTTTCTTGGCAACCAATTCTCTGTTTTTTCCTACAAAAGCAAACTCCTTATGTAGAATCTGTTTTTTTAACAAAGTGATTATGTCATGATCACAGAGAACAAAGCGGTCTCGCATGCTAAAAATAGCCGATAACTAGAAAGTCACAAAGATCAGTATGGAATTTAATGTCTGACACTGATGCTTTTATTTGTGGGGAGCTTGCGATTCATTGCTTTACTTTGTCAGAAGGATATAAAGTGCCGCGCTGTTTCTGCGAGCTGGAGGTGTACTCGTCTTCTTTTAAATCCTTTATAATGCGATTGTTTTTTTGTCACTGTTCATTTAATGAAATCCTTATTCTTCACGGCAGTGACATCAATGTGAATTTAAATTAATGAACTACGTCAACCTATTGATTTTCATAAGTGCTTCTAATTTTACACTGTCAGTTGTCTGATAACTGTGCTCCTTTTAAACAAATCTTCATTTTCTCAGTTTGTGAGCTCTTTTCATAGCCTGTATCTTAAAGGAACGTTGAAAATATAATAATACTTTTGTGGCTCAAATAGAGCATTCAGATTTAAAGGGACATAATACTCATATGCTAAATCACTTGAAACTGATGCAGTATAACTGTAAAAAGCTGACAGGAAAATATCACCTGAGCATCTCTATGTAAAAAAAGAAGATATTTTACCGCACAATCTCCTCAGCTCAGCAAAGTTCTGTGTAAAAAGTTATACTTTAGCTACTGCCCAGCTGCAGGTAAAAAAAATGAAGAAATGAGCAGCAGCCAATCAGCATCAGCAGTGCTGAGGTCATAAACTCTTTTACTGTGATCTCATGAGATTTTACTTAACTATCATGAGATTTCATAGAAAACTTCCTTAAACTGAATAGGGAAATAACATGAGTGTTCACGAATACTGATTTGTTGCCTAGAAGTCCTTTACAATGGGATGTGGCTACTGAGGAACTTTTGAGGTAAAATATCTTTCTTTTTTACATAGAGATGTGCAGGTGATATTTTCTAGTCAGCTTTTTACAGCTATGCTGCATCACTTTCAAGTGTTTCAACATTTGGGTATCATGGCCCTTTAACCCCTTAAGGACCAAGAACGTATGCCGTACGTCCTCCAAAAAAAAAAAAAAAGACACTTAACGACCGAGGACGTATGGCATACGTCCTTGGTCTTGGAAAGCGGTGGAAGCTATCCGGTTATTTCAGTGATGCCTCAATATCGAGGCATCCTGCAATAACCCTCCTTGGCCATCCGATGCAGAGAGCACCACTCTGTAGCCCTCTCTGCAACGGACATCGATGGCCGGTATCGTTGGTGGGAACCAGTCTGGGAGGCGGGTGGGCGTCCATCGAGGCATCTGCTGATGCAAGAGGTGGGCGGGATCGTGGGAGGGATCACAGGGTGCACGGGTAGGGAGCGGGTGGGAACCGCTACACTGAAATAAAATATTGAACAAAAAGTGGCAGAGAGGGGGATATAAAAATACAATAAAAATGATCTAAGGAATCTGCGAGGGGGTGGGGGGTTGGTCTTTGGGGGGGGCAAGCTACACTACAGAAAAAATATATAAAAAAAAATATTTTATTGTAAACTGGTAGACAGCTGCCAGTACCCAAGATGGCTACCAATAAGTTAGAGGGGGAGGGTTAGAGAGCTGTTTGGGGGGGGGTCAGGGGAGGTTAGGGGCTAAGGGGGGATCCTACAGAGCAGCATATGTAAATATGCTTAATATAAATTTTAAAAAAATCAAAGATAGCTTTTATTTTAGTACTGACAGACTTTCTGCCAGTACTTAACATGGCGGGGACAATTGTGGGGTGGGGGAGGGAAGAGAGCTGTTTGGGAGGGATCAGGGGGTATAATTTGTCAGGTGGGAGGCTGATATCTACACTAAAGCTAAAATTAACCCTGCAAGCTCCCTACAAGCTACCTAATTAACCCCTTCACTGCTAGCCATAATACAATGATGCGCAGCAGTATTTAGCGGCCTTCTAATTACCAAAAAGCAACGACAAAGCCATATATGTCTGCTATTTCTCAACAAAGGGGATCCCAGATAAGCATTTACAACTATTTGTGCCATAATTGCACAAGCTGTCTGTAAATAATTTCAATGAGAAACCTAAAGTTTGTGAAAAAGCAAACAATTTTTCTTATTTGATTGCATTTGCCGGTGAAATGGTGGCATGAAATATACCAAAATGGGCCTAGATCAATACTTGGGGTTGTCTACTACACTAAAGCTAAAATTAACCCTACAACCTCCCTACATGCTCCCTAATTAACCCCTTCACTGCTGGGCATAATACACGTGTGGTGCGCAGTCGCATTTAGCAGCCTTCTAATTAGTAAAAAGCAAAATCAAAGCCATATATGTCTGCTATTTATGAACAAAGGGGATCCCAGAGAAGCATTTACAACCATTTATGCCATAATTGCACAAGTTGTTTGTAAATAATTTCAGTAAGAAACCTAAAGTTTGTGAAAAAAATTGTGGAAAAGTGAACAATTTTTTTTATTTGATCTCATTTGGCAGTGAAATGGTGGCATGAAATATACCAATATGGGCCTAGATCAATACTTTGGGATGTCTTCTAAATATATATATATATACATGTCAAGGGATATTCAGGGATTCCTGAAAGATATCAGTGTCCCAATGTAACTAGGGCTAATTTTGTAAAAAAGTGGTTTGGAAATAGCAAAGTGCTATTTGTATTTATGGCCCTATAACTTGCAAAAAAAGTAAAGAACATGTAAACATTGGGTATTTCTAAACTCAGGACAAAATTTGGAAACTATTTAGCATGGGTGTTTTTTGGTGGTTGTAGATGTGTAACAGATTTAGGCCAAAGTTAGAAAAAGTGTCTGTTTTTCCATTTTTTCCTCATTTTATATATTTTTTTATAGTAAATTAAAAGATATGATGAAAATAATGGTATCTTTAGAAAGTCCATTTAATGGCGAGAAAAATTGTATATAATATGTGTGGGTACAGTAAATGAGTAAGAGCTAAACACAAACACTGCAAAAATGTAAAAATAGCCTTGGTCCCAAACGGACAGAAAATGGTTAAAGTGCTGTGGTCATTAAGGGGTTAAAGGTCCATTATAGGAAAAAGGAAAAAGTTCATGCTAAAATTTGTTAGATTATGTCATTTTAAGACTAGTGACATTCAGCCTGCAAATGGGTTAAACCCATGCTTGGGACCCCCAGAGCACTGCTGGTTGTGAGTGAAAACTGCAGCTGATTGTAGAAGTACCACTTGGGACCTACAGAGCACTGCTGGTCCAAAGCAGAAACTGCCACTTGTCCAATGTGTTTAACCACATTTGGGGAGTTAAACTCATAGAGGTGCAGGATCGTTAGTCTTAAAAGTACATGCTCTATTGAATTATTTTGCTTCTTAATACAGGTAGAGTCCACAGCTGCATTCATTACTTGTGGGAATACAGAACCTGGCCACCAGGAGGAGGCAAATACACCCCAGCCAAAGGCTTAATTACCTCCCCCACTTCTCTCATCCCCCAGTCATTCTTTGCCTTTCGTCACAGGAGGTTGGCAGAGAAGTGTCAGAAGATTTCGGAGTAGTTCCTTAGGAAGGGTATCTGCCCTTCGATATGGGACTGGAGTTTTAAGTAGTCTTGTCAGCCTCTCAGTGAGAGCATTGGCGAAAGTTATAGTCTGGAGATGCAGGGAGAGTCTTTCTGCGAAACCATCCAGTCTTGTATTAACAGCTCCTTGAGCAATCAGCGTTGACGAGTTTCGTTGCCTGCTTTCTTCAATCAAGTCCATGTCAGAAGCGCTGCTACAATCTGTCAAACTTAAAGGACCATGTTACTGTTCCACGTCATAGATTCCGGTAAGATCGTTTCTTTTTTTACACATATTGCAAACGTTAGAAGACAGGGTCACAGTGTAGCTCCTTTTATCTATATGGAATCAAGGGTTAATATCTCCCGAGGGGGATTATGAACAGTTGGGTTTAAAACTTTAATCATATATGCTTTATTTGACTTTATGCTGCTTTATGTGCAAGATGTTTATGGGCTCATAGGCTGAGATGGAACATACAGGTTTAACTTTCAAGGTTGCGCAGCTTAAAAGCTTGGTGCGCTTTTTCTCATAGCAGGGATGGTCCTGCATTGCGCACCATGTGACCGGAATGGTTGAGGCTTCCATTTCCTTTCTCTTGACCGAGTTGCTACCAGAGAGGATTTTTTATCTCTGTTCTATCTGGGTCATAGGAGGTGGTGAGTGCCCCAGCCATTGGGGGTATAAAGGTGCCGCTTTTTTTTATTTACAATAAGGTTTGTTTTTTCTGTAGTCCTTCGCATATCGTACTTTAGCTATGGAGGATTCTGATTCATTAGAGGGTTCTCCCTCTATTTATAAAAGTAATGCCTGTTTATATTGTGAGGGAGCTCTGGAATATCGACCCTCTCAATTATGTTCCCTATGCCTTGATAAGGGGATTATATCAAATAAGGTTGACATGTTTGATACCACTGAGCCGCCCACCTTTGAGGAGTCCTCGTCCAGTGAGGTGCACACCCTTCATGCATCTTTGTATACACATGCAGTTTCCATTGCACTGCTAATCCTACATCTGGAGGGGGCCTTTTTTTCACCAGACGTTACTGAGCAGTTTTGTACTGTGGTGTCTGCGGCCATTAGTGCTTTCCCTCGCACTGCTAAGCCCAAGTAAAAGGTTAAATCTTGCACTCCTGCCCAGGTGGCATTATGTAATTTGTGGGATATATTTGATCAGTTATCCAAGGATGAAGTTCTCTCTGAAACTTCAGAGTATGAACTTTCAGGGTTGGAGTCTGCTGCTTATAATCCTCCCCCTGTAGAGGATCCAGTTTTTAGATTTAGGACAGAACGTTTACGCTTTCTACTAAGGGAGGTTTTGACTACATTAGAGGTTCCAAAGGCCGAGCTGCCAGTCGAACCTCTGGGTCCTAAATTTGATGGCAATCATTAATAAGGACAAGTGGAACAGGATTAGATTCCTCTTTCCGTCGTCTGCCTTTTAAGGATCCTGGTTCCGGGCTCTCTATGGGGGTGGGTTCTCTTTTTCCCATCCCTACTTGGTTGACGCTAATTTTATGCTTGTCACACGTAATGCTAGCCCGTGTGAGAATAGTTCATCATTCATGGAGCCGCCAGATATACGGATGGAAACTCTGTTAAAAGGATTTCTCCAACATTGGTGTGTCCGGTCCACGGCGTCATCCTTACTTGTGGGATATTCTCTTCCCCAACAGGAAATGGCAAAGAGTCCCAGCAAAGCTGGTCACATGATCCCTCCTAGGCTCCGCCCACCCCAGTCATTCTCTTTGCCGTTGCACAGGCAACATCTCTACGGAGATGGTTAAGAGTTTTTTGGTGTTTAAATGTAGTTTTTATTCTTCTATCAAGTGTTTGTTATTTTAAAATAGTTCTGGTATGTACTATTTACTCTGAAACAGAAAAGGATGAAGATTTCTGTTTGTAAGAGGAAGATGATTTTAGCAGACAGTAACTAAAATCGATTGCTGTTTCCACATAGGACTTTTGAGATGAAGTAACTTCAGTTGGGGGAAACAGTTAGCAGACTTTTCTGCTTAAGGTATGACTAGCCATATTTCTAACAAGACTGTGTAATGCTGGAAGGCTGTCATTTCCCCTCATGGGGACCGGTAAGCCATTTTCTTAGTCAAAGACAAACAGAATAAAGGGCTTATTATGGGCTAAAAAACTGGTAGACATTTTTATGGGCTAAATCGATTGCTTTATTTGTGCATATTATTCAAATTTAGGCTAACAATTGACATTTATAATCTTGGGGAACGTTTATAAAACGGCAGGCACTGTATTGGACACCTTTTTCAGTCAGGGGGCCTTTCTAGTCATAGACTGAGCCTCATTTTCGCGCCATTAATGCGCAGTTGTTTTTTGAGAGCAGGACATGCAGATGCATGTGTGAGGATCTAAGAATCTCTGAAAAAGCTTTTAGAAGGCGTCATTTGGTATCGTATTCCCCTCAGGGCTTGGTTGGGTCTTAGCAAAGACTGTATCTGGGACTGTATAGGGGTTAAATTGAAAAACGGCTCCGGTTCCGTTATTTTAAGGGTTAAAGCTCTGAAATTTGGTGTGCAATACTTTTAAGGCTTTAAGACACTGTGGTGAAAATTTGGTAATTTTTGAACAATTCCTTCATACTTTTTCACATATTCAGTAATAAAGTGTTTTCTGTTTGAAATTTAAAGTGACAGTAACGGTTTTATTTTAAAACGTTTTTTGTGCTTTGTTGACAAGTTTAAGCCTGTTTAACATGTCTGTAACTTCAGATAAGCTATGTTCTATATGTATGAAAGCCAATGTGTCTCCCCATTTAAATTTATGTGATAATTGTGCCATAGCGTCCAAACAAAGTAAGGACAGTACTGCCACAAATAATGATATTGCCCAAGATGATTCCTCAAATGAGGGGAGTAAACATGATACTACATCATCTCCTACTGTGTCTACACCAGTTTTGCCCATGCAGGAGGCCCCTAGTACATCTAGTGCGCCAATACTTATTACCATGCAACAATTAACGGCTGTAATGGATAACTCCATAGCAAATCTTTTATCCAAAATGCCTACTTATCAGAGAAAGCGCGATTGCTCTGTTTTAAACACTGAAGAGCAAGAGGACGCTGATGATAATTGTTCTGTCATACCCTCACACCAATCTGAAGGGGCCATGAGGGAGGTTTTGTCTGAGGGAGAAATTTCAGATTCAGGAAAAATTTCTCATCAAGCTGAACCTGATGTTGTGACATTTAAATTTAAATTAGAACATCTCCGCGCACTGCTTAAGGAGGTATTATCTACTCTGGATGATTGTGACAATTTGGTCATTCCAGAGAAATTATGCAAGATGGACAGGTTCCTAGAGGTTCCAGTGCCCCCCGACGCTTTTCCTATACCCAAGCGGGTGGCGGACATAGTAAATAAAGAGTGGGAAAAGCCCGGCATACCTTTTGTTCCTCCCCCTATATTTAAGAAATTATTTCCTATGGTCGACCCCAGAAAGGACTTATGGCAGACAGTCCCCAAGGTCGAGGGGGCAGTTTCTACTCTAAACAAACGCACTACTATTCCTATCGAAGATAGTTGTGCTTTCAAAGATCCTATGGATAAAAAATTGGAGGGTTTGCTTAAAAAGATTTTTGTACAGCAAGGCTACCTTCTACAACCAATTTCATGCATTGTTCCTGTCACTACGGCAGCGTGGTTCTGGTTCGAGGAACTAGAAAAGTCGCTCAGTAGAGAAACTCCATATGAGGAGGTTATGGACAGAGTTCACGCACTTAAATTGGCTAACTCTTTTATTTTAGATGCCGCTTTACAATTAGCAAAATTAGCGGCGAAAAATTCAGGGTTTGCTATCGTGGCGCGCAGAGCGCTTTGGCTAAAGTCTTGGTCAGCGGATGTGTCATCCAAGACAAAATTGCTTAACATTCCTTTCAAAGGTAAAACTTTATTTGGACCTGATTTGAAAGAGATTATTTCAGACATCACTGGGGGAAAGGGCCACGCCCTTCCACAGGATAGGTCTTTTAAGGCTAAAAATAAGCCTAATTTTCGTCCCTTTCGCAGAAATGGACCAGCCTCTAATTCTGCATCCTCTAAGCAAGAGGGTAATGCCTCACAACCCAAACCAGCCTGGAAACCAATGCAAGGCTGGAACAAGGGTAAGCAGGCCAAGAAGCCTGTCACTGCTAACAAAACAGCATGAAGGAGTAGCCCCCGATCCGGGACCGGATCTGGTGGGGGGCAGACTCTCTCTCTTTGCTCAGGCTTGGGCAAGAGATGTTCAGGATCCTTGGGCGCTAGAAATAGTTTCTCAAGGTTATCTCCTGGAATTCAAGGAACTACCCCCAAGGGGAAGGTTCCACAAGTCTCACTTATCCTCAAACCAAATAAAGAGACAGGCATTCTTACATTGTGTAGAAGACCTGTTAAAGATGGGAGTGATACACCCAGTTCCAATAAAGGAACAAGGAATGGGATTTTATTCCAATCTGTTCGTAGTTTCCAAAAAAGAGGGAACGTTCAGACCAATTCTGGATTTGAAGATCCTAAACAAATTTCTCAGGGTACCATCGTTCAAAATGGAAACTATTCAAACGATTCTACCCACCATCCAGGAAGGTCAATTTATGACTACCGTGGATCTAAAGGATGTGTACCTACATATCCCTATCCACAAGGAACATCATCAGTTCCTAAGGTTCGCTTTTCTGGACAAACATTACCAGTTTGTGGCTCTTCCATTCGGATTAGCCACTGCTCCAAGGATTTTCACAAAGGTGCTAGGGTCCCTTCTAGCGGTTCTAAGACCAAGGGGCATTGCAGTAGTACCCTACTTGGACGACATTCTAATACAAGCGTCGTCCCTGTAAAAGGCAAAGGCTCATACGGACATCGTTCTAGCCTTTCTCACATCTCACGGATGGAAGGTGAACAAAGAAAAGAGTTCTCTGTCCCCGTCAACAAGAGTTCCCTTCTTGGGAACAATATTAGATTCCTTAGAAATGAGGATTTTTCTGACAGAGGTCAGAAAATCAAAACTTCTAAGCTCTTGTCAAGTACTTCATTCTGTTCCTCGTCCTTCCATAGCGCAGTGCATGGAAGTAATAGGATTGATGGTTGCAACAATGGACATAGTTCCTTTTGCACAAATTCATCTAAGACCATTACAATTGTGCATGCTCAAACAGTGGAATGGGGATTATACAGACTTGTCTCCAATGATTCAAGTAGATCAAAAGACCAGAGATTCACTCCGTTGGTGGTTGACCCTGGACCATCTGTCCCAGGGAATGAGCTTCCGCAGGCCAGAGTGGGTCATTGTCACGACCGACGCCAGTCTAGTGGGCTGGGGTGCGGTCTGGGAATCCCTGAAAGCTCAGGGTCTATGGTCTCGGGAAGAGTCTCTTCTCCCGATAAACATTCTGGAACTGAGAGCGATATTCAATGCTCTCAGAGCTTGGCCTCAACTAGCAAAGGCCAAATTCATAAGGTTCCAATCAGACAACATGACGACTGTTGCTTATATCAATCATCAAGGGGGAACAAAGAGTTCCCTGGCGATGAAAGAAGTGACCAAAATAATTCAATGGGCGGAGGATCACTCCTGCCACTTGTCTGCGATCCACATCCCAGGAGTGGAAAATTGGGAAGCGGATTTTCTGAGTCGTCAGACATTTCATCCGGGGGAGTGGGAACTCCATCCGGAAATCTTTGCCCAAATAACTCAATTATGGGGCATTCCAGACATGGATCTGATGGCGTCTCGTCAGAACTTCAAGGTTCCTTGCTACGGGTCCAGATCCAGGGATCCCAAGGCGACTCTAGTAGATGCACTAGTAGCACCTTGGACTTTCAACCTAGCTTACGTATTCCCACCGTTTCCTCTCATTCCCAGGCTGGTAGCCAGGATCAATCAGGAGAGGGCCTCGGTGATCTTGATAGCTCCTGCGTGGCCACGCAGGACTTGGTATGCAGACCTGGTGAATATGTCATCGGCTCCACCATGGAAGCTACCTTTGAGACAGGACCTTCTTGTTCAAGGTCCATTCGAACACCCAAATCTGGTCTCCCTCCAACTGACGGCTTGGAGATTGAACGCTTGATTCTATCAAAGCGTGGGTTTTCAGATTCGGTGATAGATACTCTGGTTCAGGCCAGAAAACCTGTAACTAGAAAAATTTACCATAAAATATGGAAAAAATATATCTGTTGGTGTGAATCCAAAGGATTCCCATGGAATAAGATAAAAATTCCTAAGATTCTCTCCTTTCTTCAAGAAGGTTTGGAGAAAGGTTTATCTGCCAGTTCTCTAAAGGGACAGATCTCTGCTTTATCTGTCTTACTACACAAAAGACTAGCAGCTGTGCCAGATGTTCAAGCATTTGTTCAGGCTCTGGTTAGGATCAAGCCTGTTTACAGACCTTTGACTCCTCCCTGGAGTCTAAATTTAGTTCTTTCAGTTCTTCAAGGGGTTCCGTTTGAACCCTTACATTCCGTAGATATTAAGTTACTATCTTGGAAAGTTTTGTTTTTGGTTGCAATTTCTTCTGCTAGAAGAGTTTCAGAGTTATCTGCTCTGCAGTGTTCTCTTCCTTATCTGGTGTTCCATGCAGATAAGGTGGTTTAGCGTACTAAGCCTGGTTTTCTTCCTAAAGTTGTTTCTAACAAAAATATTAACCAGGAGATAGTTGTACCTTCTTTGTGTCCGAATCCAGTTTCAAAGAAGGAACGTTTGTTACACAATTTGGACGTTGTCCGTGCTCTAAAGTTCTATTTAGAGGCTACTAAAGATTTCAGACAAACATCTTCCTTGTTTGTTGTTTATTCTGGTAAAAGGAGAGGTCAAAAAGCGACTTCTACCTCTCTTTCCTTTTGGCTTAAAAGCATTATCCGTTTGGCTTATGAGACTGCCGGACGGCAGCCTCCTGAAAGAATCACAGCTCACTCCACTAGGGCTGTGGCTTCCACATGGGCCTTCAAGAACGAGGCTTCTGTTGACCAGATATGTAAGGCAGCGACTTGGTCTTCACTGCACACTTTTGGCAAATTTTACATATTTGATACTTTTGCTTCTTCGGAGGCTATTTTTGGGAGAAAGGTTTTGCAAGCTGTGGTGCCTTCCGTTTAGGTGACCTGATTTGCTCCCTCCCTTCATCCGTGTCCTAAAGCTTTGGTATTGGTTCCCACAAGTAAGGATGACGCCGTGGACCGGACACACCAATGTTGGAGAAAACAGAATTTATGCTTACCTGATAAATTACTTTCTCCAACGGTGTGTCCGGTCCACGGCCCGCCCTGGTTTTTTAATCAGGTCTGATGAATTATTTTCTCTAACTACAGTCACCACGGTATCATATAGTTTCTCCTATATATATTTCCTCCTGTCCGTCGGTCGAATGACTGGGGTGGGCGGAGCCTAGGAGGGATCATGTGACCAGCTTTGCTGGGACTCTTTGCCATTTCCTGTTGGGGAAGAGAATATCCCACAAGTAAGGATGACGCCGTGGACCGGACACACCGTTGGAGAAAGTAATTTATCAGGTAAGCATAAATTCTGTTTTTCAACCTATGGGATATTTGCTTTTACGGACGGCGCTTGTCGCCGTAGTTGCTGGAGCGGCTACCTTTTGGTGCGTCTCCTTTGCGAAAATGATCGAGGTGGAGGTTGTCCTCGACATTTTTCAGGAAAGAATATTTGCCTTCTGGGTTACTAATTCTTTTATCTGTGCTGTTATTACGCAGATTAATTAGTCTATGGCTAAGACTTCAGGTTTTCTGTTCAAGCCCGTAAGGCGCTCTGACAGATAACTTCTAAGTCTAGTCTCTTTCCCTCTCCTTTAAGGGAAAGAGTTTGTTTGCCTATCTCCACAGTTTCAGGGGCCCAGGGTGCCTTCATACCATAAGATAAAGAGAACAATTCTATGGGACACAGTTTGTATTTTTGTTCCTTTTAGTTCTGATAAAAGCCCAGTGTCAGAGGCCTCCGCTAAACCAGAGCAAACCAAGAGTTCTTGGAAGCCGGCTCAGTCCTGAAATAAACCAAAGCAGAGCAAGAAGCCTGCTGAGACTAATTCAGCATGAAGGGGCAGCCCACGGTCCTATTTTGAATCGTGTAGGGGGCAGTCTGTGGCTCTTTAAGAGGCTTGGTTCAGGGACGTGCAGGATCCTTGGGTCCTGAAGGTCATAGCTCAGGGTTGCAAGGTAGGTTTCAAATCTCATCCACTCAGGGGCAGATTCATCCTCTCTACCTGTCTTCAAGACTAGGAAAGAGGGATGCTTTTCTGGAGTGCATAAGGGATCTGTCCTCCTTTGGAGTCATTGTCGCAGTGCCTATCGCAGAGAGAGGTTTTGGATACTATTCAAACCTATTCATGGTCCCAAAGAAGGAGGGAACTTTCCGTCCAGTTCTGGACCTACAGTGCTTAAACAAATTTTTAATGTCCCCTCGTCAGATGGAGACAATAAGGTCCATCCTTCCCTTAATTCGGGAAGGGCAGTTTATGACCACTATAGATCTGAAGGATCTATAGCATTCCTTCACCTTCCAAGCCACAGGGAGCACTTCCAGTTCCTCAGGTTTACGTTCCTGGACCAGCACTTCCAGTTCATTGCACTTCCGTTTGGTCCAGCTACTACTCCAAGAATTTTACTAAGGTTCTAGGGGCTCTTCTAGCAGTCGCCAGAACCCGAGGTGTAGCAATAGCTCCCTATTTGGATGATATTCTGGTACAAGCACCATAGTTGTGCCTGACCATTCGGAATCTCTCCTCTGGGGAAGATAAATAGAGAATAGAGTTCTCTTATTCCAAGCCCCAGGGTGGAATTCCTGGGCACAATATTAGATTCCATAGACATGACCAGAGAAGTTGCAAACATGTCTTGTCCTCCAGACCTCTTTAAAGGGACGCTGAACCCAAATTTTTTCTTTTGTGATTCAGATAGAGCATGCAATTTTTTTTTTTTAACGTTTTTATTTATCATCTCAGCAAACAATGTTACATCAAAACATGGAAAGGAATATAATTAATATTCAACAAAAGCAGAAATTTGTTAACATCCTTTTATATTATCCACAGAAATAAAAAGAAAATCGGATTGCTGATTTTTTTGTGATACCCATCCAAGTCTACCTACTACCTGTATGGAGACCTGGCATCTCGAAAAAAAAGAAAAAATGGAAAAAGGGAGAGGACAAAAAAAAAAAATTAAAGGGGACCACACCCCAAAAGGTTCCTCTCTCTCCTCCTGCCCTCCCCCCCCCCCCCCCTGCCTACCACTGATCTAGTTGAACCAGTTCCGAATTTCTAAATGGAAAGATTAGATTCTCTATTTCGTTCTCTGGGTAGCTTTTAATAAAAACTGCCCATTTCTTAAAAAATATTTTTATGTCTTCCTCGTTATTTATATTGGTATCTCTTTTCTCTAATATGAATTGTTTCTTAAGGTATTTTTTTATTTCTAGCAACCCTGGGACTCTATGACTTTTCCAGGCTTTAATAATTGAATACCTAACTGCTAGAATTGAAAGAGTTACTAGTTTTTCCTGAGGGTGTTGCCCTTCCCCTTGTTTGATACAGAACACGATTTGCGCAAATGTGAGATCCAGAGGGGACATCTCCAGTGCATTATTGAGCCAATATTGTATTTTCTGCCATAGTTGCCTGATTTTCAGGCAGCTCCAGATCATATGTGTTACGGTTACCCTTAGTCTCGCTGAGAGATGGACCGCTTAGTAGCCTGGATCCCTATTGCTAAAGAGGGGAGAAGCTGCTTTCCATAGTATTCTATATGAGTCTCGCAAATATAGAATAATCTCCCTTAGCTGCAGTACCGCTAGGATACCCTTCTGCCCACAAAAACGAGTCAACGCTGCGATTGAGGGTCAAACAAGAACTCAGGACTGGGATGCCCAGCCTGCTTTTTATTAAGGTTACATGCACACAGGGCACTCCCAGGGGGAGAGGGGGGGAAGCACAAAATCCCCCATCACACATTTAGATAGAGAGCACTGTCCTTTGACAGGCCACAATAGGATTACAGTACTTAAGATAACAAGTTTACAAGTTCATCTTATCAATTAGCAGTCTGGCTCCAGAGGTGATTAGACAATAGTTTCTAAAAGCTGAAAAAAAAGAGTTAACTCTTTATGAAATGATACTTGTTACGGTTTTCTTGGAGCCCTTCTTAGGCGCTGGCTTGCTGGTTCAGGCATTGCTGCTGGGAAATAAGCTCTTCACAACAAAATAACTAATGCTTCTGTAACAGTGCTCCCTTTCTGTGGAACACTCTGGCAGACACGGTCTGACCCCTTTTCGGGGCAGACTAAGGCTGTCCAGACCGCTGATTATGCGGGGCTGAGGTCGGTTTGTCTGGACAACCCGTCGGCGTTGCCATTCTGTTTCCCAGGTCTGTAAGTAATGGTGAAATTGAAGGGTTGCAACGATAAGCTCCAACGTAATAGCCTGCCGTTATCTCCAGAGACCCGGTTCAGCCACACCAACGGGTTATGGTCGGTGACCAGAGTGAACTCCTGACCATATAAATAGGGAGTCAATTTCTTTAATGCCCACACCAAAGCCAAACACTCCTTTTCGACCGCTGCATAGCTGAGCTTCCGGCTGATGTAGGCAACTGGATGCTCCCCTCCATCTTCGCCTACTTGGCTGAGGACGGCTCCCAGCCCGAACATGGAAGCATCTGTATGGACGATAAAACGTTTGTTAAGGGCTGGGGCCGCCAAGACAGGAGCGTTAATTAGAGCATTTTTGAGAGCCTGGAAAGCCGTTTCACAGTGGGGAGACCACAGGACCTGTCGAGGTAAGTTCTTCTTGGTCAAGTCAGTCAGGGGATTGGCAAGTGTGCTGTAGTCTGGTACGAACCGTCTATAGTACCCTGCCGTGCCCAGGAAGGCTAGGACCTGAGTCTTAGTGATGGGGGTGGGCCAATTGGCGACAGCTTCTATTTTGGCCGGCTCTGGTCGCTGCTTTCCACACCCCACCCGGTGACCCAGGTACTGTACCTCGGCCATCCCAAAGTGGCATTTTTCTGGCTTCAGAGTCAGGCCAGCAGCCCGGATCTGATCCAGAACCATTCCCACATGAGCTAAGTGGTCCTCCCAGGACTCACTGTGGATCGCTATGTCGTCCAGGTAGGCGCAAGCAAAACTCTGGAAGCCATCCAGGAGCCTATCCACCAAGCGCTGGAATGTAGCTGGGGCATTCTTCATCCCAAACGGCATTACCCTAAACTGATATAAGCCGAATGGGGTGACGAATGCCGACTTGGGGATAGCCTCCGGGGCCAGGGGAATCTGCCAGTAACCTTTGCAGAGGTCAATAGTGGTCAGGTAATTTCCCCTGGCTATACGATCGAGTAGCTCGTCTACCCTGGGCATAGGGTAAGCGTCCGTCACGGTATTTTCATTGAGCCTCCGATAGTCTACGCAGAACCGGGTGGTCCCATCTTTCTTGGGCACCAAGACAACTGGGGAGGCCCAGGGACTATCGGAGGGCTCAATTACCCTGAGCTGGAGCATCTCATCGATCTCCTTCTTCATTCCTGTCCTAACTGCTTCGGGGATTCGGTACGGAGCCTGGCGCAAGGGAGCTTGTCCCGGAGTATCTACCTGGTGGGTGGTTAAAGTAGTGTACCCTGGCTTCGGGGAGAAGGTGAGGTGTTTAGACTGGAGGAGTTGGTTGAGCTGCTCCCTTTCAGTGGGGCTAAGTCGGTCCCCTATCTGAACCTGCGCCACTATACCTGTGGGGAGGCTCTTTTCTAATAGGTCTGGAATGGGTAAACTGTCGGGGTCTTCCTGAGGGGAACAACATACGGCCGTCACGTTCTCTGGCCGCTCAAAATATTCCTTGAGCATGTTTACATGGAATGTCTTTCTAAGATTGTTGTCGTGGCAGCTAGCTATCACATAAGTGGTGTCTCCCCTTTTCTCTACGATCTGGTAGGGACCCTGCCAGGACGCCTGCAATTTGTCTGTCTTCACCGGCTTAAGTACTAACACCTTTTGTCCTATGGTGAAGATTCTCTTTCGGGCCCCCCGATCGTACCATACTTTCTGTCTTCTCTGGGCCAACTGGAGATTAGCCCGCACGGATTTGGCTAATTGCTCCATTCGGTCCCTGAGTTCCAGCACGTATGGCACAATGGGGACACCGTCAGCCTCCATCTCTCCCTCCCAGTGCTCCCGGATCAGGTTTAGGGGTCCCCGTACCTTTCTTCCGTAGAGCAACTCGAAGGGAGAGAACCCTGTCGTTTCCTGGGGCACCTCCCGATAAGCAAATAGGAGGTGCGGCAGGAAGCGTTCCCAGTCTCGGTATTCCTGAGTGAACGTCTTGAGCATTTGCTTGAGGGTCCCATTGAACCTCTCACACAGCCCGTTCGTCTGGGGGTGGTATGGGGAGCTCAGGAGGGACTTAATTTTGCAAACCTGCCAGAGTTGTTGGGTCAATTCAGCCGTAAATTGGGTGCCTCGGTCGGATAGGATTTCTTTTGGAAATCCTACCCGGGAGAACACCTGTACTAGTGCATTCGCTACCGTATCCGCTTGTATGTTGGATAGGGCGACAGCCTCTGGGTACCTGGTAGCGTAGTCCACTACGGTAAGAATGTATCGCTTACCGGAGGGACTAGGGGTAGCCAGTGGTCCCACTAGGTCAATAGCAACCCGGCTGAAGGGTTCCTCTACAATGGGCATATTTACTAGCTGGGCTTTAGGGTGATCGCCTCGCCTTCCTACTCGTTGACACACATCGCAGGTGTTACAGTAAGTTCTAACGTCAGCGTGCACCCCTGGCCAAAAGAACGTGTGAGTAATGCGGTGTAGGGTACGGGTAACGGCTAGGTGGCCTGCTAAGGGGATGTCGTGGCCTATTTTGAGGATTTCTTGACGGTATTTGTGGGGCACTACCAGCTGTCGCCTACGCTGTCCCCTTTTCTCTGTCCAGCGGTATAGTTTCCCTTTTTCCCATAAGAATGTTTCGTTATCTGCCCCGCCCCCTCCGGTCTCTGCTCGTTCCCGGTACTTTTGTAAGGTCGGGTCAGTCTTAGACTCTGCCTCGAAAGCATCTGGGGTGTCCCAGGGTATGGGGCCTAACCTGTCAGGCAAGGTCGGGGTAGGTCTTACCTGTGTCTCCCGCACTGGTGAGAGCTCTCGCTCCGTCCGGGCTTGGGCCCGTGTAGTCACTGGGTCCGCCTCGTTGTTGCATACTGGAGCATAGGCAGAAGTCATGGGGCCCAAATCGTTGCCCAGTAGTACTTCGGCAGGTAAATTATCCATTAGGCCCACGTTCACAGCCCCCTTTCCCGCTCCCCAATCAAGATGCACTTTAGCTGTTGGAATTTTGTACACATCCCCCCCCGCCACTCTAACGGCCACAGTCTGTCCGGATCGCTTGTGCTCTGGCACCAAATGACTCTGTACCAGCGTGATAGTAGCCCCTGTGTCTCGCAATCCCTCGGTAGATCGCCCCTCGAGCCATACCCTCTGCCGATGGTGCTGGCGGTTATCTGAGGCAGCATATACAGGGTCTGCCTCGTGAAGCGGCCCCACATATCCCTCCATAGGGGCCTCTTGGTTAACACAGAGGGCCCGGGCCGGACGATAGGACCCAGAGGGGTAATTGTAATTCCTGGGTGTCTGGTGCGTATTAAGGGGGCAGCTAGCCATGAAATGCCCTGGTTGCTTGCATCGGTGGCAAGTCGGTCTGGGACGCTCAGAGCTGTTATTGGGTGGTCCTGAGTGTCGGACGGGCCTTGTGGGCACCGGGGCTCGGAATTCAGTACGAGGGGGTGCACGGTAAACCTCTCTGGGTTCGACCCGTGCTGGAGCTCGGTAGTTCATGGGTTCGTGAAGACGGGAGTCATAATGTTCATCGGCCAATTTGGCTGCTTCTTCTAAGGTAGAAGGCCGCCTGTCTCGCAGCCATTCCTTCCCTTGCTGTTCCATGCCATTATAAAAATGTTCTAAGAGAAACAATTGTAAAATTTCCTCCCCAGTCACCGCTTTACTTCCGCTCAGCCAGTGATTTGCCGCTCTCCGCATTCGGTGCGCCCATTCCATATGGGTATCGTTAGGCTTCTTTTCCGTGCCCCGAAACTGTCGGCGATACGTGTCCGGAGTTACAGCGTACCGTCGCAACAGTGTCTCCTTAACTAGCTCATACTGTGTCACTTCCTCAGCACCCAGAGTACGAAAGGCTTCCAGGGCTCGCCCGGATAGTTTCCCAGACAATATCGTGGGCCACTCTCTGTTGGGAATCTGGTGCAGGGCACATTGCCTTTCGAAGTCCGCCAAATATTCATCAATCCCTGTCTCGCTCTCTAGGAAGGGTCGAAATGCCGCATAGGGTATCTTGGGCCTCCCAGCATTTTCGACAGGGATGATTACCTGCGGGGCTTCAGCATTGCGGTGTGCATTCGCTAGGTTGAGTTCGTGGGCTCGAGTCTCTCGTATATCCTCGTCCGCCTCTGCCATCAACTGCTGTACCAATTCCATGGAGGGGTTCGGCCCGTATAATGAGAGCCTTTCCCGAACAATCCTGGTTTTTTCGTCACTAATCGTGGTCGGTGTTTCCGCCATTGTGAAGCTCTGATCCAGTTCGGTCAATTCTGCGATCAGCTCTCTCCTCGGCCGGTTGCTGGCGTACCCCCCTCTGCTTTCAAGTAAATCCTTTTGGGTTGTACGCTTCAATTTTTCGTAAGCGCTCTCCATCCGTTCTGTACCTCTCCTAGGAAATCCAGGAAAATCCCGCCGCTGCCGCCAAATGTTACGGTTACCCTTAGTCTCGCTGAGAGATGGACCGCTTAGTAGCCTGGATCCCTATTGCTAAAGAGGGGAGAAGCTGCTTTCCATAGTATTCTATATGAGTCTCGCAAATATAGAATAATCTCCCTTAGCTGCAGTACCGCTAGGATACCCTTCTGCCCACAAAAACGAGTCAACGCTGCGATTGAGGGTCAAACAAGAACTCAGGACTGGGATGCCCAGCCTGCTTTTTATTAAGGTTACATGCACACAGGGCACTCCCAGGGGGAGAGGGGGGGAAGCACAAAATCCCCCATCACACATTTAGATAGAGAGCACTGTCCTTTGACAGGCCACAATAGGATTACAGTACTTAAGATAACAAGTTTACAAGTTCATCTTATCAATTAGCAGTCTGGCTCCAGAGGTGATTAGACAATAGTTTCTAAAAGCTGAAAAAAAAGAGTTAACTCTTTATGAAATGATACTTGTTACGGTTTTCTTGGAGCCCTTCTTAGGCGCTGGCTTGCTGGTTCAGGCATTGCTGCTGGGAAATAAGCTCTTCACAACAAAATAACTAATGCTTCTGTAACAATATGTTTTAAATCTGCTGCCGGGAAAGCACATTTTGGACATTTGTTAAAATTTGTGTTATTTATTTTATAACCTTTTTCTGGCGTGAAATATGCTTTATGTAGAATTTTGACGTGTGCCTCTCTCCAAGTAGCTGAGAGTGTGGCTTGGTAAACTTTACTAATAGATTTTTGGATAAACTTTGAGTCTATACTATTAGGGGCAATTAGCCTATTCCATCCTAATGTTAGCTGTTCCAATATAGGAGTTCCCTTGCAACCGACTAAGGAGTTATAGCAGTAGGTAATTGAGGTATATCCTCCCTTTGTTAATGTCAGCCAATTTTCCATTTTGCCCATGCTCTAATTCCAGCCCACCAGTCTAACCAATTCTGATATATAATGTCTTATTTGTAGGTAAGCAAAAAATTGATTATTTGCTAGTTTGAACTCGCTTTTTATTTCCTCGAAAGATTTTAGATATTTTGTGTCTAGTCTGATAAGTTGTTGCACTCTCTTCAAGTCTAAGTCAGACCAATTGTCAAAGATTGCTGAGTTCAAGCCCGGACAAAAGTCAGGATTTCCTCTAATTGGGAGAAACTGTGAGGCTTTACAGTTGACTTTAAAAAGGATGGCAATCTTCCACCATGCTTTGATAGGATTAAAGATAGTTTTGAGCTTTTTGATTTCAGTTGGTAGTGTTTTTGGTTCACAATTAATCAATCCTGTCGGGAGGAAAGGAAGGCAGATATTTTCATCTAGTATGTTATTAGTTACGTAGTTTTTAGTACAGACCCAATCTGTTACAGTGCGCGCAAGAAATGCTAGGTTGTAAGATCTTATATCCGGGAGAGCTAGTCCTCTGGATTCTTTCCCTACTGAAAGTTTGGATATAGAAATCTTGGATCTTTTCCCTTGCCATATGAAATTTCTAATTGCCGAATTAAGAAACCGAATGTCTTTTTCATAAATAAATAAGGGGATATTCTGTAACACATACAGAAGTTTCGGAAGGAGGATCATCTTATATAATGCGATTCTTCCAGAGAGTGAAATTGGGAGATTTAACCAGATTTTCAATTTTTCACGAATAAGTGACAATATTGATGTTATATTAAGCCTATAGAGATCTGAAAATTTAACTGGAATATTAATACCTAAGTACTTGAATGAGTTAGTTACCTCTTTAAACGGGCAGTTACTTATTGAGTCAGGCCTTTTTCTGAGACAGAAAATCTCTGACTTAGATGCATTCATTTTATAACCCGAAAAGGTTCCAAATCTTTCAATTATGTATATAAGTTTGGGAACGTTGATTTTTGTATTCGCGATATAAAGAAGAATATCATCGGCGTATAACACGATTTTTATTTCATACTTAGATATTCTAACCCCTTGTAAAGACTGCCTGATCATAATTGCCAGAGGTTCTATGGCTATGTTAAATAGAAGAGGGGATAATGGGCATCCCTGCCTCGTGCCTCTCTGAATTTCAATTACTGTTGATGTGAGATTATTAACTATTAAATTTGTACAGGGTGTTTTATATAGATTTTCTATAAATTTGCGGAACTTATCCGAGAATCCAAATTTATCTAATGCTGTAAAAATATGAGAAAAATAAACTGAGTCAAAAGCTTTTTCTCCGTCGATTGTCACTATGGCAAGATCGGAGGCTCCTATCTTTTCTTCTTCGTTATCTGATTTTTTTGGAAAAAAATTCAGAGATTGTCAATACTTCTCTAATTTTTGAAGCAGAGTTACGATTCTTCAAGAACCCTGCTTGATCTTTGTGTATAATATGTATTAAACTATCTTGAAGTCTTCCTGCTAATATTGAAGCCAGAATTTTATATTCTGAGTTCAAAAGCGCTATGGGGACGGTAAGACTCTCTTTGGGTTTGGTCTTTGCCCGGTTTCAATATTAGTGTTGTATATGAGGCTGTAAAACTTGCTGGGACCATTTTACCATTAACATACAAGTCATTAAATAAGTTACATAAATAAGGAACTACTTCTGGGGTTAAAATTTTGTTAACCTCATTGGGCAATCCATATGGGCCTGCAGCTTTGTTAAGTGACATGTCAGATATCACTTTATTTACTTCCTCCTCTGATATTGGTTCATTTAATTTGGCAATTGATTCCTCCGGCACTGTAGGGTAATTTATTTTGCTCCAAAATTCTTGGGACTGATCTATGTCTGTAGTTCTTAGGGAATAGATGTCTTTATAATAATTTGTAAAGGTCTCTAGAATATCCTCTGACTTTGTATATATCCGCTCTTTTTGTTGCAATCTGTCTATCAATGGAGATTTTTTTTCACTCTTAACTAAGTTGGCTAGTAATTTGCCTGATTTGTTTCCATAGCGATACATTTTTGCCCGAAATCTAAGATCTTTTTGAGTTTCAATAAGAAGTATTAGGGCATCTCTTTCTTTTTTGGCTTTAATATACTTGGCCCAATTAAAAGATGACTTTTTTAGGAGGAACCGATTGTATGAATTTACCACAAAGTTGATGGCTTCTTTCTCTCTGTTTTTTAGTATCTTGGTTAACTTAGCTACATATGCTGTAATTTCTCCTCTAATGACTGCCTTTGCAGCCCCCCAGAAGATATGTGGCCTATCAATATATTCCATATTGAATTGAATATATTCTTTAAATTTATCGTTTAAATGTTTTTTAAATTTTAAATCGTTAACCAAGTGATAGGGAAACCTAAATCTCAGAAAAACTTTATTTGGAGGGTTCGGTTGAATCTCAAGATAAATGGGAGAGTGATCTGAAATAACAATGGGGTAAATTCCTGCTTTTATTTTTCTTGTACACAATATCTCGTCTACTAAGAATAAGTCTATTCTAGAGAGCGTTTTATGTACCCTAGATAGACAAGTATATTCCCTCAGGTCGGGATTCTGTACTCGCCAAATGTCTCTAACTAATAGGTTCTGACAAAAAAATTTAAGTATTTTTGTTTCTAATTTATCCTTTTTACATTTGAGTTGTGTACTGTTGTATCTTAGTCTGTCCAGAGGAGACTGTGGGGCCATGTTAAAGTCTCACCCTACAATCAGGGAGCCTTCTGAGTGAAGGTGGGCCATAGATTGCATTGCATTCCAGAAGTCATAGTCGAGCTCATTGGGTGCATATATATTGAGTAAGGTATAAATTTGTTTAAAAATTCGAATTTTCACCATTAGAAATCTCCCCTCTGGATCTCTTCTTGTCTGTAGTAATTCAGAATCTAACCTTTTGCCCAACAGTATTGCTACTCCCCTCTTTCTTCTGATACTAGGTGAGGCTTCTACCTCCTTGATCCAGGAACCCTTTAGTTTCATTGTTTCTTCCATGCTCAAGTGTGTTTCCTGTAGAAACATTATGTCAGCTTGCATCTTGCGCATGTGCGAGACAATGGCTTTCCTTTTTATAGGAGGAGTTATACATCCGATGTTCCATGATATTATCTTAACTTTATCTAGAGGTTTTGTCATCTGACTATTTAACTGAGGATACCCATAGGAGGAAGAAGGGAGGGGGAGACGGAGGAGGAAGAGAAAAAAAAAAAAAAAAAAAACCAGAAAGAAAAATAAGAAGGGGGAATCTAGAATCTCAACCAAGTAAAAGAAGAGGGGAACCTGCCCTCCCCTTTTTTTGTTTCCCCTGGCTTCAAGGGGATCCCGAACCAGTGTTCGCCAGGTTATTGTTACAATCATAGCATGCCTTTATACTAAATGATAACATAAGTTTTTACAATTTTTATTTTGCCCAAAAAATCCTCCAAACAAAGGAGAACTCATCCTGCTGGTTCTAATTCAGTAAAAAAACTCTCTGCATCTTTTGCATTGTCAAAAATATGTATTTTGTCAGTGGTAGTAACTTTAAGTTTAGATGGATAGATTAATGTTGCCCTGTATCCCTTTTGTATTAATTTTGTGCAGATGGGTGCAAGTTCTCTCCTTTTTAAGGAGGTTTCGGCCGAAAAATCCTGAAACATGAATATTTTAGCTCCTTCTATATTGATAGGTTGTTTCTTCCTATACTGTTGCATCATATTAGTTTTATCTAAATAATTCAAGAAGCGCGCTATAACTGCCCTTGGTCTGTTATTAGATTTATTGTCAGCCTGCAGTGGGCCGATTCTAATGGGCTCTTTCAATTATTATCTGTGTTTCTGTAATTCCCAGGATTTGGGCTAGGGTTTCTGTTATAAATAATGTTACATTTTCAAATTTCTTTCCTTCAGGAATTCCTATTATCCTAATATTATTCCTCCGGGACCGATTCTCAGAATCTTCTAGTCTAGACTGTATTTTCTGAAGTTTAGTTTCTGCTTCTTTTAGTCTAAGATCATGGGTCACTGATAAGTCTTCTAAATCTGAGACCCTTTGCTCTGCCTCTTGCAGTCTATTCGAGAACTGTCTAATTTCCTGTGATAACATAGCTATGTCCTGTTTTATTTCTGTTCTTAAAATGTCAAACTTGGGGGTCAAGGCTTCTGATATATTAGAAACCAGATTTTGCATGCTAAAGACCTCATTCATTAAATTTATATTTGATGCAGAATGTGCATCTGCTGCGTTTTCTGACAATCCTTTAGACTTTTTGTCTCTAAGTTTGCCTGCCATGTTTGAAGGGGAAGATTTTTGTGAAGTGTTAAGGAATTTATCCATGTGCCAGTTGTGAGGGTTATAGCAAAAAATAGTGTATGTGATTGGGTGATCCTATTTACTTAAAGGGACACTGAACTCGAAATTTTTCTTTCGTGATTCAGATAGAGCATGTAATTTTAAGAAACTTTCTAATTTACTCCTATTATCAATTTTTCTTCGTTCTCTTGCTATCTTTATTGGGAAAAAAGGCATCTAAGCTTTTTTTCTTGGTTCAGAACTATGGATAGCTCTTTTTTATTGGTGGATGAATTTATCCACCAATCAGCAAGGACAACCCAGGTTGTTCACCAAAAATGGGCCGGCATCTAAACTTACATTCTTGCATTTCAAATAAAGATACCAAGAGAATAAAGAACATTTGATAATAGGAGTAAATTAGAAAGTTGCTTAAAATTTCATGCTCTATCTAAATCACGAAAGAAAATTTTTGGGTTCAGTGTCCCTTTAACCCCTTAATGACAACTGACGTACCAGGTACGTCATGCATTAACTAACAGTTAATGACAATGGACGTACCTGGTACGTCAGTTGTCTAAGAGAGTGCATTTAATGGCGAGAAAAACGGTATATAATATGTGTGGGTACAGTAAATGAGTAAGAGGAAAATTACAGCTAAACACAAACACAGCAGAAATGTAAAAATAGCCATTGTCATTAAGGGTAAGAAAATTGAAAAATGGTCCGGTCATTAAGGGGTTAAAAAGAGAATTTTTAGTGACTAAACAAGTGAGAGGAAAAAAAAAAGTTTTTCCCTTTTTTTTTTATTTAGTTAGTGTGTGTTATAAGTGATACGATGGGGATTAACCCCCCCCAAAAAAAAAGTTTTCCCCTTTTTTTTTAATTTAGTTAGTGTGTGTTATAAGTGATACGATGGGATTTAACCCCAAAAAAATAAATAAAAAAATTGTGAATTATTTTAGGGGTATAGTGCCAAGCTTTGGCAGTTTTTACTCAGAGTGTGGGAGAGGAATAAATAAGTTTTGAATAAGTGTTTTTCTTATAACCTTAGTATTTTAGGGCTTCCTGCTTTTCTGAGTTGCTATACTTTTACCCACTCACCCTATATAGGACCAGTTATTTTTCTTTATCCCTGGATCATTATCAGGAATATGATTCAGAAGGCTAGCTACTAGAACAGATCTAAGATGGTATATAGCATAATATTGTGTTAATCGGCAGTACTTGTGATCTTTGTATTCAGTAAACCATGAAAAAGCATAAAAAGAAGACAGGAGAATTGCATTCAGCTATTGCCTTAAATCACAGTTTTGAGAAAAGACCCAGCATAAGAAGGGCATGAATTTAATTCTTCTTACCCACTATCCTTAGTGTTTTCTCAAGTCTGAGCCATTATATCCCAAGAAGTTTAATATACAAGTATTAGAGGAATAGTTAATTATCGACAGTGCTTATACCACTAGCATACACTAGAACCATTAAAAAAGAAAAAAAAAAAGAAGGAAAAAAAAGAAAGAAAAAAGAGAAGAGGAAGAAAACATATTCAACTATGCTTTTCATCAACAATTTTTCTAAGGAGCCTATTATGTTGTTAGTATAAGGCAAGTCCTTCTCACACAATTAGATTTGTAAATTTGTAATGTTTTTATGTTCTTTTGTTTTAAGTCTTTAAGTTTTCCTTAATTTCTGCTTTTCTCCTTGTATCTTAAGGCTAGTTGAAATTCTTAAGGAGGGTCCTGGTGGCTATTTTTCTTAATATTCGAAGGGAGCTGTTTCCTTGTCTTAAAGGTATTTTCCCAGTGATATAAGTTCTCTTCCCTTCTTAATTTGCTAGTTCCGTTTTCTCTCTTCACTCCCTGGCTTATACGAAGGGAGAAAAAAGATAATAGGAACAAAAATAAAGAAAAGTCCAAGCCACCTATAATCGTAGTCTAAATTGTTTCGTTCTTTTTAGGCTTCTTATCTTCCCCTTTCCAAGGCTATACACAACTTTTTCTTAATTGTACTATGTACTCACCCTTCCCATCACCGGTATTTTCAATTGTGTCCCTTCTTGCAGTTAGCCTCTGGGTTGTGAGCCCCTCTCTTACCTTCCAATAAAAGGGAGATAGCAACGTGCAGCTTACAGAGCACTAAAGCGTAGCCTTTCCTTAGCCCACCTCCTGCCGCGCAACATCGTGGGGGGGGAGCGGGTCTATTGACAGCTTTCGTGTCGGGTCCTGGAACCAATCTAGCGGAGTGAAGGGGAGAAGAGAGCAAAAGACCATTCACTGTCCCTCTCGCCGGGGGTTCCGGCTAATGCCACAGCGCTCAGACTCCTCACCATACACTAGAGCAGCGCTCTCCTGTAGTCGCCTTCTCCCTCGCAGCACCTGTGAGGGAGGAGGATATCCTTTCAATTCCTTCGATTCCTCCTTCGGGTTCGCTTTAGTGCAGTCAGGTATGTATCGATAGCTCACAGGTGCATCGTTCAAGGGGTCGCCGGCCTTTTCACCAGGAGGGAGGGTGAGTGCCCAAACGGTATCAGGAGAGAGAAATAGCTACTTGTTATTATCCAAAGATATAATTTAACACAGTTTTATCTTTATGTGGTTTGCGGTAGGGTAAGCTCAGAAAAAAATCAGTTGAGCTATTATAGCCACTTGTTGTAAGCTGGTGGTATACTTTACCGCACTCTTGTTTTTGTAGGCTTTGCCTTTTGTAGTAATGGTACAAAGTCAAAGAGGGGTTGACAAAAGCCGCTATACCTCTTTTATTCCTTCCAATATTGTGAGGCACATTTAGTAGGTTTGCAATCCCCTCCAAGCCAGGGGGTCTCAGACAGCAGGCTGGATTCTGCTGTAAGTTCCGGCAGCGTGTGTATTTTGCTGGCCAGGTAGCAGCCCTTCACCTCAGGGCTTGGTGCATGGAAAACATCACCAGGTGCTTAGAGCTGGAGAACAATCACTCAGCCATCTGTGCTGAGCTCCTCCTCCGGAACTCTCCAAGAGCATCTAGAGCATGCAATTTTAAGCAACTTTTTAATTTACTCCTATTAGCAATTTTTCTTTGTTCTCTTGCTATCTTTATTTGAAAATAAAGGCATCTAAGTTTTTTGTTTGTTTTAGTACTCTGGACAGCACTTTTTTATTGGTGGATGAATTTATCCACCAATCAGCAAGGACAACCCAGGTTGTTCACCAAAAATGGGCCGGCATCTAAACTTACATTCTTGCAGTTCAAATAAAGATACCAAAAGAATGAAGAAAATTTGATAATAGGAGTAAATTAGAAAGTTGCTTAAAATGTCATGCTCTATCTGAATAACAAAAGAAAAAAAATGGGTACAGTGTCCCTTTAAGGCCATCTGTGGCTCAGTGTATGGAGGTGATTGGTCTCATGGTGTCCAGCATGGACATCGTTCTCTTTGCTAGGTTCCACCTCAGGCCGTTGCAACTGTGCATGCTGAGGCAGTGGAACGGCGATCATTTGGATCTGTCTCAACAGATTTCTCTGGACAATCGCTTTCTTGGTGGCTCTGTCCGGATCACCTGTCCCGAGGGACATCCTTTTTAAGTCCATCATGGGTGACTGTGACTACGGACGCAAGTCTGTCAGTATGGGGAGCTGTTTGGGGCGCCAAGTAGACGCAGGGCCTGCGGATGCAGGAGGACAGGAGGAGAGCTCCCTCCCGTTTAACATTCTAGACGTTCGGGCAATATTCAATGCTCTGAAGGTTTGGCCCCTACTGGGTTCGTCCCAATTGATCTGATTCCAATCAGACAATATATCCTCGGTGGCTTACATCAACCATCAGGGGAAACGAAAAGCTTCTTGGCATTGAGGGAAGTATCTCGGATTCTGGAGTGGGCGGAGACCAGCAACTGTTCGCTGTCAGCAATCCACATTCTGACAGGTGAGGAATGCCGGAGATAGATCTCATGGGGTCCCGTCTCAATACCTAGCTACCCAGATATGGGTCTAGGTCCAGGGGTCGTCAGGCGGAGCTAATAGATGTGTTAGCGGTGCCTTGGAGGTTCAATCCAATTTTCTCTTTCTTTCATGCAATTAGCAAGAGTCCATGAGCTAGTGACGTATGGGATATACATTCCTACCAGGAGGGGCAAAGTTTCCCAAACCTCAAAATGCCTATAAATACACCCCTCACCACACCCACAATTCAGTTTTACAAACTTTGCCTCCTATGGAGGTGGTGAAGTAAGTTTGTGCTAGATTCTACGTTGATATGCGCTCCGCAGCAAGTTGGAGCCCGGTTTTCCTCTCAGCGTGCAGTGAATGTCAGAGGGATGTGAGGAGAGTATTGCCTATTTGAATGCAGTGATCTCCTTCTACGGGGTCTATTTCATAGGTTCTCTGTTATCGGTCGTAGAGATTCATCTCTTACCTCCCTTTTCAGATCGACGATATACTCTTATTTATATACCATTACCTCTGCTGATTTTCGTTTCAGTACTGGTTTGGTTTTCTACAAACATGTAGATGAGTGTCCTGGGGTAAGTAAATCTTATTTTCTGTGACACTCTAAGCTATGGTTGGGCACTTTATTTATAAAGTTCTAAATATATGTATTCAAACATTTATTTGCCTTGACTCAGGATGTTCAACATTCCTTATTTTCAGACAGTCAGTTTCATATTTGGGATAATGCATTTGAATCAATCTTTTTCTTACCTTAAAATTTGACTCTTTTTTCCCTGTGGGCCGTTAGGCTCGCGGGGGCTGAAAATGCTTCATTTTATTGCGTCATTCTTGGCGCGGACTTTTTTGGCGCAAAAAATCTTTTCTGTTTCCGGCGTCATACGTGTCGCCGGAAGTTGCGTCATTTTTGACGTCCTTTTGCACCAAAAATGTCGGCGTTCCGGATGTGGCGTCATTTTTGGCGCCAAAAAGCATTTAGGCGCCAAATAATGTGGGCGTCTCCACATTATTTCAGTTTCATTTTTTCTTTGCTTCTGGTTACTAGAAGCTTCTTTATTGGCATTTTTCCCATTCCTGAAACTGTCATTTAAGGAATTTGATCAATTTTGCTTTATATGTTGTTTTTTCTCTTACATATTGCAAGATGTCTCACGTTGCATCTGAGTCAGAAGATACTTCAGGAAAATCGCTGTCTAGTGCTGGAACTACCAAAGCTAAGTGTATCTGCTGTAAACTTTTGGTAGCTATTCCTCCGGCTGTTGTTTGTATTAATTGTCATGACAAACTTGTTAAAGCAGATAATATTTCCTTTAGTAATGTACCATTGCCTGTTGCAGTTCCTTCAACATCTAAGGTGCAGAATGTTCCTGATAACATAAGAGATTTTGTTTCTGAATCCATCAAGAAGGCTATGTCTGTTATTTCTCCTTCTAGTAAACATAAAAAATCTTTTAAAACTTCTCTCTCTACAGATGAATTTTTAAATGAACATCATCATTCTGATTCTGATGACTCTTCTGGTTCAGAGGATTCTGTCTCAGAGATTGATGCTGATAAATCTTCATATTTATTTAAAATGGAATTTATTCGTTCTTTACTTAAAGAAGTACTAATTGCTTTAGAAATAGAGGATTCTGGTCCTCTTGATACTAATTCTAAACGTTTACATAAGGTATTTAAATCTCCTGTGGTTATTCCAGAAGTTTTTCCTGTTCCTAATGCTATTTCTGAAGTAATTTCCAGAGAATGGGATAAATTGGGTAATTCATTTACTCCTTCTAAACGTTTTAAGCAATTATATCCTGTGCCGTCTGACAGATTAGAATTTTGGGACAAAATCCCTAAAGTTGATGGGGCTATTTCTACCCTTGCTAAACGTACTACTATTCCTACGTCAGATGGTACTTCGTTTAAGGATCCTTTAGATAGGAAAACTGAATCCTTTCTAAGAAAAGCTTATCTGTGTTCAGGTAATCTTCTTAGACCTGCTATATCATTGGCTGATGTTGCTGCAGCTTCAACTTTTTGGTTGGAGACTTTAGCGCAACAAGTAACAGATCATGATTCTCATAATATTATTCTTCTTCTTCAGCATGCTAATAATTTTATCTGTGATGCCATTTTTGATATTATCAGAGTTGATGTCAGGTTTATGTCTCTAGCTATTTTAGCTAGAAGAGCTTTATGGCTTAAAACTTGGAATGCTGATATGGCTTCTAAATCAACTCTACTTTCCATTTCTTTCCAGGGTAACAAATTATTTGGTTCTCAGTTGGATTCTATTATCTCAACTGTTACTGGTGGGAAAGGAACTTTTTTACCACAGGATAAAAAATCTAAGGGTAAAAACAGGTCTAATAATCGTTTTCGTTCCTTTCGTTTCAACAAAGAACAAAAGCCTGATCCTTCATCCTCAGGAGCAGTTTCAGTTTGGAAACCATCTCCAGTCTGGAATAAATCCAAGCCTTCTAGAAAGGCAAAGCCTGCTTCTAAGTCCACATGAAGGTGCGGCCCTCATTCCAGCTCAGCTGGTAGGGGGCAGGTTACGTTTTTTCAAAGAAATTTGGATCAATTCTGTTCATAATCTTTGGATTCAGAACATTGTTTCAGAAGGGTACAGAATTGGTTTCAAGATGAGACCTCCTGCAAAGAGATTTTTTCTTTCCCGTGTCCCAGTAAATCCAGTGAAAGCTCAAGCATTTCTGAATTGTGTTTCAGATCTAGAGTTGGCTGGAGTAATTATGCCAGTTCCAGTTCTGGAACAGGGGATGGGGTTTTATTCAAATCTCTTCATTGTACCAAAGAAGGAGAATTCCTTCAGACCAGTTCTGGATCTAAAAATATTGAATCGTTATGTAAGGATACCAACGTTCAAAATGGTAACTGTAAGGACTATCTTTTTTTTTTTCAGCAAGGGCATTATATGTCCACAATAGATTTACAGGATGCATATCTGCATATTCCGATTCATCCAGATCATTATCAGTTTCTGAGATTCTCTTTTCTGGACAAGCATTACCAGCTTGTGGCTCTGCCGTTTGGCCTAGCTACAGCTCCAAGAATTTTTACAAAGGTTCTCGGTGCCCTTCTGTCTGTAATCAGAGAACAGGGTATTGTGGTATTTCCTTATTTGGACGATATCTTGGTACTTGCTCAGTCTTTACATTTAGCAGAATCTCATACGAATCGACATGTGTTGTTTCTTCAAGATCATGGTTGGAGGATCAATTTACCAAAAAGTTCATTGATTCCTCAGACAAGGGTAACCTTTCTGGGTTTCCAGATAGATTCAGTGTCCATGACTCTGTCTTTAACAGACAAGAGACGTCTAAAATTGATTTCAGCTTGTCGAAACCTTCAGTCACAATCATTCCCTTCGGTAGCCTTATGCATGGAAATTCTAGGTCTTATGACTGCTGCATCGGACGCGATCCCCTTTGCTCGTTTTCACATGCGACCTCTTCAGCTCTGTATGCTGAATCAATGGTGCAAGGATTACACAAAGATATCTCAATTAATATCTTTAAAACCGATTGTACGACACTCTCTAACGTGGTGGACAGATCACCATCGTTTAATTCAGGGGGCTTCTTTTGTGCTTCCGACCTGGACTGTAATTTCAACAGATGCAAGTCTCACAGGTTGGGGAGCTGTGTGGGGATCTCTGACGGCACAAGGAGTTTGGGAATCTCAGGAGGTGAGATTACCGATCAATATTTTGGAACTCCGTGCAATTTTCAGAGCTCTTCAGTCTTGGCCTCTTCTGAAGAGAGAATCGTTCATTTGTTTTCAGACAGACAATGTCACTACTGTGGCATACATCAATCATCAAGGAGGGACTCACAGTCCTCTGGCTATGAAAGAAGTATCTCGAATTCTGGTTTGGGCGGAATCCAGCTCCTGTCTAATCTCTGCGGTTCATATCCCAGGTATAGACAATTGGGAAGCGGATTATCTCAGTCGCCAAACGTTGCATCCGGGCGAATGGTCTCTTCACCCAGAGGTATTTCTTCAGATTGTTCAAATGTGGGAGCTTCCAGAAATAGATCTGATGGCGTCTCATCTAAACAAGAAACTTCCCAGGTATCTGTCCAGATCCCGGGATCCTCAGGCGGAAGCAGTGGATGCATTATCACTTCCTTGGAAGTATCATCCTGCTTATATCTTTCCGCCTCTAGTTCTTCTTCCAAGAGTAATCTCCAAGATTCTGAAGGAATGCTCGTTTGTTCTGCTGGTAGCTCCGGCATGGCCTCACAGGTTTTGGTATGCGGATCTTGTCCGGATGGCCTTTTGCCATCCGTGGACTCTTCCGCTACGACCAGACCTTCTGTCGCAAGGTCCTTTTTTCCATCAGGATCTCAAATCCTTAAATTTAAAGGTATGGAGATTGAACGCTTGATTCTTGGTCAAAGAGGTTTCTCTGACTCTGTGATTAATACTATGTTACAGGCTCGTAAATCTGTATCCAGAGAGATATATTATAGAGTCTGGAAGACTTATATTTCTTGGTGTCTTTCTCATCATTTCTCTTGGCATTCTTTTAGAATTCCGAGAATTTTACAGTTTCTTCAGGATGGTTTAGATAAAGGTTTATCCGCAAGTTCTTTGAAAGGACAAATCTCTGCTCTTTCTGTTCTTTTTCACAGAAAGATTGCTAATCTTCCTGATATTCATTGTTTTGTACAAGCTTTGGTTCGTATAAAACCTGTCATTAAGTCAATTTCTCCTCCTTGGAGTTTGAATTTGGTTCTGGGGGCTCTTCAAGCTCCTCCGTTTGAACCTATGCATTCATTGGACATTAAATTACTTTCTTGGAAAGTTTTGTTCCTTTTGGCAATCTCTTCTGCCAGAAGAGTTTCTGAATTATCTGCTCTTTCTTGTGAGTCTCCTTTTCTGATTTTTAATCAGGATAAGGCAGTGTTGCGAACTTCTTTTGAATTTTTACCTAAAGTTGTGAATTCCAACAACATTAGTAGAGAAATTGTGGTTCCTTCATTATGTCCTAATCCTAAGAATTCTAAGGAGAAATCGTTGCATTCTTTGGATGTTGTTAGAGCTTTGAAATATTATGTTGAAGCTACTAAGTCTTTCCGAAAGACTTCTAGTTTATTTGTTATCTTTTCCGGTTCTAGAAAAGGCCAGAAAGCTTCTGCCATTTCTTTGGCATCTTGGTTGAAATCTTTAATTCATCTTGCCTATGTTGAGTCGGGTAAAACTCCGCCTCAAAGGATTACAGCTCATTCTACTAGGTCAGTTTCTACTTCCTGGGCGTTTAGGAATGAAGCTTCGATTGATCAGATTTGCAAAGCAGCAACTTGGTCCTCTTTGCATACTTTTACTAAATTCTACCATTTTGATGTATTTTCTTCTTCTGAAGCAGTTTTTGGTAGAAAAGTACTTCAGGCAGCGGTTTCAGTTTGAATCTTCTGCTTATGTTTTTCATTAAACTTTATTTTGGGTGTGGATTATTTTCAGCAGGAATTGGCTGTCTTTATTTTATCCCTCCCTCTCTAGTGACTCTTGCGTGGAAAGATCCACATCTTGGGTAATCATTATCCCATACGTCACTAGCTCATGGACTCTTGCTAATTACATGAAAGAAAACATAATTTATGTAAGAACTTACCTGATAAATTCATTTCTTTCATATTAGCAAGAGTCCATGAGGCCCGCCCTTTTTTTGGGGTGGTTATGATTTTTGTATAAAGCACAATTATTCCAATTCCTTATTTTATATGCTTTCACACTTTTTTATCACCCCACTTCTTGGCTATTCGTTAAACTGAATTGTGGGTGTGGTGAGGGGTGTATTTATAGGCATTTTGAGGTTTGGGAAACTTTGCCCCTCCTGGTAGGAATGTATATCCCATACGTCACTAGCTCATGGACTCTTGCTTATATGAAAGAAATGAATTTATCAGGTAAGTTCTTACATAAATTATGTTTTCCTGCCTTTACCACTCCTTCCTTGAGTGGTGGCTCGAATCTTTCAGGAGCAGGCGTCAGTTATGCCGATTGGTCCATTGTGGCCGCAAAGGATATGGTTCACGGATCTAGTGGGGATGTCATAATCTTCTCCTTGGAGGTTACCTTGTCACAGGGATCTGTTGGAACAAGGCCCCTTAATTCATCAAAATCTAGATTCTCTGAGGCTGACTGCGTGGTTATTGAATGCTTGGCCAAGAGAGGGTTTTCTGAGAGTGTTATCGATACTCTCATTCAAGCTCGTAAACCGGTTACTCGTCGCATCTTTCATAAGGTGTGGAGGACCTACTTATTTTGGTGTGAAGAGTATGATTTGTCCTGGCACAAATAAAGGTTGGCAGGATTCCTTCTTTTCTCCAGGTTGGACTGGAGAAGGGCCTCTCAGCTAGTTCCTTGAAGGGACAAATTTCGGTCTGTTTTACTGCACAAGAGGCTGGCTGAGCTTCCGGATGTACAGTCTTTTGTTAAGGTTCTGACTAAGATCAGGCCGGTGTTTAGATCTAATGCTCCTCCTTGGAGTTTAAATTTTGTTCTTAAAGTTTTGCAACAAGCTCCGTTTGAGCCTATGCATGAGGTTGACATTAATTTGTTGTCTTGGAAGGTTCTTTTTCTACGAACTATTGCTACTGCACGCAGAGTCTCTGAGATTGCTGCTTTGCAATCAATTTCTTGATTGATGTTGCGATTTCACACAACCTTAGGAAGAAATCCTCCTTATCTGGTGTTCCATGCTAATAAGGCTGTTCTACGAACCAAGTTAGGATTTCTTCCTAAGGTTGTGTCAAATCGCAACATCAATCAAGAAATTGTGGTTCCTTCCTTATGTCCTAATCCTTCTTCATCAAAGGAACGTTTACTGCATAATCTGGATGTGGTTCGTGCCTTGAAGTTCTATCTTCAGGCTACGAAGGAATTTAGACAAACTTCTTTTCTGTTTATCTATTCTGGGAAGCGTAGGGGTCAGAGGGCCTCTTCAACTTCCTTATCTTTTTGGTTGAGGAGTATCATCTGTTTAGCATATGAGTCAGCGGGTAATCCTCAGAGGATTACAGCTCATTCTACAAGAGCAGTGGTTTCCTTTTGGACCTTCAAAAATGAGACCTCTATGATCAGATTTGTAAGGCGGCTAGTAGTGCATTGCTGCTCTTTTAACTATGTATTTAACTACTCTTCTGGGTCCTGATGATTTAAAGCTCCCAGGTATGAAGAGAAATTTTGCAAAATCTTTTTAGAGCATTATATTTTAGTCAGTGGTTTCCTGGATACAGGGTTTGTCGTACCCCAATATGTCTCTCCCACATACGCAACTTAGCATAGCTAGATAACAGCTCTCAAGCTAACATTTGCCTTTCTAAATTCTTTGAGGGACCTCCCAGTCCCAATTAAGACTTCTTAGATACTTTTGTCAGAGTGGAGAGCTTTAGATCATTGAGCCCCAGGACTTAAATACATATATGCACACATCAGAACATGTTCTTTTTGCACTTTTACGTCCCTTTAAATGTATGTTCCTAATGTTCCATCTACAACAGGAAATTATGCTGCAAGATATGACTGCTTTGAATTACACACACACACACACCAGGGGAGGGCTGGCAGCCTTAGACCTGGGGGGCAAATCCAGTCAAGTGGCCCATTGCACCACTGTATACGCTCACAGCCACAGGGCCCACAGCAGGCCACAGCCAGAAGGACCCACCACAGACCACAGCTGGACCCATAGCAAGCAGAACCCACCATAGGCCACAGCAGGACCTATAGCCAGCAGGAACCACAGCCAGCAGGAATAACCTTTACTGAATCCAACTGGGAACAGATAGTGCATGTTCACTTCCAATTCTTGGAATTAGAATAAAACTTTGTTTTCAAAGTCTAATTGCAGAAAAGTGCAAAATGATGAAAGTTTATTGTAAAGGTGTTTTACTAGA
Source organism: Bombina bombina (assembly GCF_027579735.1). Classification (NCBI taxonomy): domain Eukaryota; kingdom Metazoa; phylum Chordata; class Amphibia; order Anura; family Bombinatoridae; genus Bombina; species Bombina bombina. Next base: position 1,416,031,272 of record NC_069500.1, read on the forward strand.
CATTATTTAAAATGTTGTAAGTGTTTACATTCCTTAAAAAAATGTGGGCTGGAGGAATGTGCAAGCCAGGGGATTTTTCCCAAGGGCTAAACGAAAGCTTTTGAGCAGCTTTTCCGCTATGGTTTTAAACCACTGATTTTTTTTAACAAGTTTTTTTTAGCACATTTATTGCCTCTTTAAAAATATGGTGACCATGTAGGCTGGTAGAATTGAAGGTCTGTACACACTGGATTAACAACTAAATAAAAAAACATCTAAAATATCTTCTAAACTAAATAAGCCTACAGTTAGAGTGATCACACAATACCTATTATTGTTCATGCTGCATGGTGTGTGTGCAGCCCTCATGTACACCTCAAGCCATGTTGCTTTCATATTTAAATTACTGATCTCTCGTATTAACACCTTGAACGCTAAAATCACCGGATGCCAATGAGACACAAAGAGGAGCCCCACATGAATTCTACCCTAATAAACCGTAAATAATATAGTATATGAATGTACATATAAAGTACTCACTGCATCCCACGCCAGCAATGCCACCCCGAGGTTGGCGCCATAGTGCTGGGTAATACACAGGACCGCCACTAGAAATTTTGGGGCCCCTTACTAAAGCAGTGTCCAGGCCCCCCTCGCCCCCTATATTCATACTTTGGCCAAAGAAAATATCAAGGATGCCACCATGTCAAGGTAGACTCTACCAAGGGAAAATAAGACTTTCTAATATTTTTTTTAATTTATATATAGTAAACAAGTGTCCTTTAATTTAATCTTAATACACTGAAAGGGACATGAAACACACGTTTTTTTCTTTCACAATTCAGATAGAGCAGACATTTTAACAACTTTCCAAAGTACTTTTATAATCAATGTTGCTTCATTTTCTTGGGACTGTTATCTACAGTTTAAAAAAAATGCATAGTTGACAAATACTGCTGCTGTGAATGGTAAAAAGCCGTTTTATTATTTTCCTATGTTGGAGATGCAGATATTTATTCAACATAAACTGAAATGGTTTATCCCAAGGCTTCAGCTTAAAGAAAATCTGCACAGTATTAGCTGTATTCTACATGAGGATCTCACTGCACAGTATTAGCTGTATTCTACATGAGGATCTCACTGCACACTATTAGCTGTATTCTACATGAGGATCTCACTGCACAGTATTAGCTGTATTCTACATGAGGATCTCACTGCACACTATTAGCTGTATTCTACATGAGGATCTCACTGCACACTATTAGCTGTATTATACATGAGGATCTCACTGCACACTATTAGCTGTATTCTACATGAGGATCTCACTGCACAGTATTAGCTGTATTCTACATGAGGATCTCACTGCACACTATTAGCTGTATTCTACATGAGGATCTCACTGCACACTATTAGCTGTATTATACATGAGGATCTCACTGCACACTATTAGCTGTATTCTACATGAGGATCTCACTGCACACTATTAGCTGTATTATACATGAGGATCTCACTGCACACTATTAGCTGTATTATACATGAGGATCTCACTGCACACTATTAGCTGTATTCTACATGAGGATCTCACTGCACACTATTAGCTGTATTATACATAAGAATCTCACTGCACACTATTAGCTGTATTCTACATGAGGATCTCACTGCACAGTATTAGCTATATTCTACATGAGGATCTCACTGCATAGTATTAGCTGTATTCTACATGAGTATCTCACTGCACAGTATTAGCTGTATTCTACATGAGTATCTCACTGCACACTATTAGCTGTATTCTACATGAGGATCTCACTGCACACTATTAGCTGTATTCTACATGAGGATCTCACTGCACAGTATTGGCTGTATTCTACATGAGGATCTCACTGCACACTATTGGCTGTATTATACATGAGGATCTCTCTGCACACTATTAGCTGTATTCTACATAAGGATTTCACTGCACAGTATTAGCTGTATTCTACATGAGGATCTCACTGCACAGTATTAGCTGTATTATACATGAGGATCTCATTGCACACTATTAGCTGTATTCTACATAAGGATTTCACTGCACAGTATTAGCTGTATTCTACATGAGGATCTCACTGCACAGTATTAGCTGTATTATACATGAGAATCTCACTGCACACTATTAGCTGTATTATACATACGAATCTCACTGCACACTATTAGCTGTATTCTACATGAGGATCTCACTGCACACTATTAGCTGTATTCTACATGAGGATCTCACTGCACACTATTAGCTGTATTATACATGATTCTCACTGCACATTATTAGCTGTATTATACATGAGGGACTCACTGCACACTATTAGCTGTATTCTACATGAGGATCTCACTGCACACTATTAGCTGTATTCTACATGAGGATCTCACTGCACACTATTAGCTGTATTCTACATGAGGATCTCACTGCACAGTATTAGCTGTATTATACATGAGGATCTCACTGCACACTCTTAGCTGTATTATACATGAGAATCTCACTGCACAATATTAGCTGTATTATACATGAGGATCTCACTGCACAATATTAGCTGTATTATACATGAGAATCTCACTGCACAATATTAGCTGTATTATACATGAGGATCTCACTGCACACTATTAGCTGTATTATACATGAGGATCTCACTGCACACTATTAGCTGTATTCTACATGAGGATCTCACTGCACAGTATTAGCTGTATTATACATGAGGATCTCACTGCAGAGTATTAGCTGTATTATACATGAGGATCTCACTGCACAGTATTAGCTATATTCTACACGAGGATCTCACTGCACAGTATTAGCTGTATTATACATGAGGGTCTCACTGCACACTATTAGCTGTATTATACATGAGGATCTCACTGCACAGTATTAGCTATATTCTACACGAGGA